>NW_020825669.1:0-55635 GCF_003286085.1 Drosophila persimilis
TTTTTGGGGCCCTATCCCCGGTCCAGAAGCGGGAATATTGGCATTTTTATTGTGCTCGATCATTTCTCAAAATACGTATTTCTGAAACCGGTGAAGAAAATTAGCGCAGATGTGGTGGTCAAGTACCTCGATGAAGAGTTGTTCATGACATTTGGTGTACCCGAAAACTATCGTGTCCGATAATGGATCGCAGTTTCGATCTGAACGTTCCGAAAACTCTTGACTCAGTTCAAAGTAACGCACACCCTGACGGCAGTCCATTCACCTCAGGCGAACGCCTCCGAACGGGTAAACCGTTCCGTGATTGCTGGTATCCGGGCTTACATACGACCCGACCAGAAAGACTGGGACGAGTGCTTAAACAGACTAGCGTGTGCGTTAAGATCGGCGAGACATGCCAGCGTAGGAACGACTCCGTATTATTTAGCTTTCGGTCAACACATGATTACGAGTGGTTCGACATATGCGTTATTAAGAAAATTGAACATGCTAGAGGATCGATCGATGTTGTTCGATAAGCAAGATTCCTTTGAAATAGTACGCCAGAGCGCTGGAAAGCAAATGCAACGAAGTCACAAGCTGAACGAGCAGCGATACAATTTACGGTCCAGCGAAGTAACGTTCGCAGTAGGTCAAGAAGTGTTTAGAAGAAATTTTAAACAAAGTTGTTTTCAGTCCGGCTACAACGCCAAGTTTGGGCCTGCCTTTGTGAAAGCCCGTGTCCTTAGGAAGATAGGCAATTCCTACTACGAATTGGAAGATCTGCAAGGACGCCTGCTGGGTAACTACCACGCAAAGGACATACGACAATGACAAGTCGCTTCATGCGGTATCAGTCTAGGAGATGTAACCACCCCTAGTCTGATCTGGTGGGGGGGCTTTGTAGGGGGCATGAATCGACTTTGTAAGTGTTGGGAGGTGCCTGCCGATCAGCTGCCTGGGCAGCTGACCGCAAGATTGACAATTATCGAAATCAGCCGAGGTCAGGGTTGCTCCAATTTGACAACCTAGAGGGCGTAACCTCCCCATGCAAAAGTGCATGCAAATGTCAAGTGGCCAGAGCAGGTTTCCGGCTTCGATCTTTTCCTGTGCGATAATCAAGCCGACGAGTCGTGTTTTCCCAATCAGTGAAAAGTTTGCCATCCGCGCCTAATTCCACTAAATAAAGTCGAAAGTGTGTACAGTACCGGAAGGTTTATAAGTGTAGCCGTTTTCTGCGGGAGCAACCTCTTCTGTGGGCGTTCTAACCCAGAGAACCGCCAGAGGCTAGATTAATCTGTGTACATCCACGGATACCGCTGCCACTGCGGTAAGATAAATGTCGATCCCCGTTCTCCGGGCGAATATCTAATAGAGGTAACTCGTATTTTCCGCAGCAAAAGATTTCCTGCGGAAATTGTGGACCAGCTCCTCGGGAAGACGCCGCCTTACGCGCCCCAGCCTAGCGCGACCCGTTCTAAGGCGCCGTAAGGCACCCCACGTTTGCGGCACCAAAAAGTGACCAGCAAAGTGGAGTACTTCGACCCGCCTGGAAATCGCAGGCGTCAGCATACTGGTTTATCGTTTTCCCGGATCCGCCGAGAGGCTCCGTAGATTCCACGTGCCGCATCAACAATCGATCCGTAACCGAGACCGCGTCCACTGCTCGTGGGCTGAGATTCTCGTTCCGTCGGCCGCTCCCCGTCCCCAACCGGCGCCCATGTCGCCCGGCGAGGAGTTTGTGCTGGCAAAACCAGGCGCATTCGAGCCCTGCAACGGTTAATGTTCTAAAGACTTTCAAAGAAAATACAATCTACCGTTCCCGCTTCAACAGACCCCTGTATTAATAGAGTTTCGTCGATGTAGAATCCAGATCTCGGTCCGTGTTTCAAAAATGGCGCAGTAAAGCCGGTGTTAAAGAAAGTTACGGCCCGAGAGCAGCCCAGCAGAATTAAAACGAGGGGGAACGTTGTGAGTTGCTGCGGACACCGCAACTCTACAGTTATACCCGATACTAAGTCAGTATGGCTCTCCTCCGGCAGACGCCGCTAATATTAAACGACACGACAAAGAGTGCGTGCGAGAGAGACAGAAAATCAGTCTGAGCGTGACGTCGGGCGCTGCGTAGCCACTAAAAATTGATTTCTTGCTTTTGGCTACAAAAATGATCCGATCTGATCCAGATTCGGCAACCGGATAGATATGGTCATTGTCTATGATTCTGCGTTTTTAGTTTACTCGATTTTGCAATATTGTGGATGCAACAGATTTTCGTCCTTTGTGTGGGCGGAAGGGGGTGGGGCGAAATTTTGAGATATACATTTTATAGTGAGATCTAACAGGAGTGCGGATACCAAATTTGGTTACTCTAGCCTTAATAGTCTCTGAGATTTATGAATATCCCCAGATCTGCATCCTTTGCGGGGGCGGAAGGGGGTGTGGCGAAATTTTGAAACAAACTCGTCTCGGTCCGATATATTAGGAGTGTGGATACCAAATTTGGTTGCTCTAGCTTTTATAGTCTCTGAGATCTAGGCGCTAATGTTTTACTCTAAGCAAAGCCGCCTATGCTACCTGTGTGTTAGAGAGAGACAGGGCGAGAAAAAATGAAATTGTTTTCTTGATGCTGGCTATAATAGTAATACGATCCAATTCAGATTCTGCAGTCTAAAAGATATGGTCATTCTCTACGATTCTGCGTTTTTTGTTTTCTCGTATCTTTAAAATTGTGGATGCCACAGATTTTCGCCCTTTGTGGGGGCGGAAGTGGGCGGGGCAAAGTTTTGAAATATTTTTGTAGCAGTGACATATCACAGAAGTCTGGATCCAAAACATCGTTGCTCTAGCTCTTATAGTCTTTGAGCATTAGGCGCTGAAGGGGACGGACAGACGGACAGACGGACGGACGGACAGACGGACAGACAGACATGGCTCAATCGACTCGGCTATTGATGCTGATCAAGAATATATATACTTTATGGGGTCGGAAACGATTCCTTCTGGACGTTACACACATACACTTTTACCACAAATCTAATATACCCCAATACTCATTTTGAGTATCGGGTATAATTAGTAAATACGCTCTTCGGACACCTGATTTCAGTTCCGCCTATCCTCTCCTTGGCAGGCAGTCCGATGCGATTCGCCAAACCCAGTTAGAAAAGTAATTGAGCTGCAGGCCATCCGGTCGAATCCGCCAGAGACTCGAACCAATGAACAAGACTCTAGAATCGCTCCTTTGAACAAACAAATGAAGTTCCTAAGATTTAGCTTTAAGTATTAGTTAGGCCATTCCGTCGAATCCGACAGAGACTCGAACCCAGGAATAAGACTCTAGAATCGTTCCTTTGAACAAACAAATGAAGTTCCTAAGATTTAGCTTTAAATATTAGTTGTACCCGTTCGACTTAAGAATTTAGATGAAATATTGAAAAGAATTAGGGGAAATTGTAAGAAATCTAAAAAGCACTAATGTAAACGAAAGAAAAAGGATAACGTTCTATTTCAGCAGTCGCCGGAAGATCGATCTTTCGCCGATGGAGAAACCTAACTGCGTGAGTAAAATCCTGCGACTTTCGTTTGGTTCTAGTGGGCGCGCCCAATCCTAAGCTCTCGAAAAGAAAATAAGAAACGAATTTACGATAAAATCGCTAATGAATAGCAACAATCTTACACTTTCCTCACTATATCCTATACTGCCAGTTGTATACAAGCAACCGAATTAAAAGAAAATTTAAATGAATTTGTGCCAGGAATAACCTGCTAACCTTAAGATACACCTTAATTATTAACTCCACCTCATATCACTTTATATACGCCTCAGAATCTCTCATATTCATATACTCGCTGTAGATCTCTAGAACTAGAAAAATATGCCATCGCTGAATATATTAGTTTTAACCGTTTTTTCGAACAAATATATAATGGAATTTAGATAAAGATACAAAACGATGAACTCTGTGCCGGCGTGCGTGTAACCGCGATCCAGCTAAAGGGGCCATCTGAAACTTCCGGTTTTGAGGAAGATGGTCATAGGTGGGGTGGGCAAAAGAAGCTACCACACTGACATCCGTGGGATAGCAACCGATATCTCCTCCTCTTTCCCTCACTCTTCACTCTCTGTCTACTTTCTCTCTCTCTCTCTCTCCCTCATCTTCTCCTCCCTTCTCTTCTGCACTCTCCCCTATTCTTTACAGAGTGTTTCTTTTATCTTTTTGTCGTTCTACCGGTAGTTCTAGCACCGTATAGTCGCAGCACGCTCAATTCTTAGGAAAATAAATCGTTAAAATTATCGCGTGATAGTGTTGCTAAATGGAGACGATCTGTACGCGCAAGAACCACCACCCCAAAGCCGACGAGCTAGAGCCGGAACATTTAAAGCGTGCCCCGCCTTTGCAGATCGCCCCTCCTGTCCGTCTAGCGTAGACGAGCGTTACACGTTACAGTGTGGAGAAGAGACCCTTCTGAATCCTTGAGATTATACAAGCTCAACACAGTAACCTATGGGACTGGTGTTTGAAAAGGTTGAGTGAGTCTGCGAAGCTCTCATTCCCTAGAGCTGCTAACGTTATTGGGTCCGACTTTTACGTCGATGACTTGTTGACTGGTGCTGCATGCGTAGAGGAGCTAAGGGCAATTAAGTCCGAATTGTCTCAGGTTCTTCAGACCGCAGGGTTTGAGTTGACTAAGTGGTTTTCAAACTCACCCGAGATCACCGCTTCTGAGAGCACAGCCAAACCCATAACAATATCGGATTCAGAGTCGACAAAGGCGTTAGGAATCTCATGGTTACCTACTGACGATGCCTTTAAGTTCAAAATTGACAATTCAGTTATGGGTCTCCGAGCGACAAAACGGAACATACTATCGGTGACATCAAAGTTGTTTGACCCCCTTGGTTTATTAAGTCCTATCGTTATAAAAGGCAAGATCCTATTGCAGGAGCTTTGGCTTAACAAACTAGATTGGGATGAGTCGATCCCGCTGCATTTGGAAACAGCGTGGAATAAGTTGAAAAATACACTATCTCAATTGGAAGACATATCCATATCTCGGTTTGTGTATTCCGATCCGATGTCACCGGTTCAAATACATGCCTTTGCTGACGCCTCCATGAGAGCGTATGGAGCGTGCGTCTATATACGTAGCAGAACTGCAGAAGGTTTAAAAATGTCATTGTTGACTTCGAAATCCAAAGTAGCGCCGCTCAAGACCACAACGCTCCCAAGGCTTGAGTTATGTGCCGCTCACCTTCTCGCAGATCTCTGTCACAGAATCAAGCCCCTATTAAACGTGCCCATTGAACAAGTCGTTTATTGGTCGGATTCAGAGGTAACTCTCCATTGGATCCGGTCTCATCCATCGTCGTTGTCGACTTTCGTTTCAAATAGAGTGGCTGAGATTCAAGAGTGGTCAGATGATGCTACGTGGCGGCATGTACCCACGAAACAGAACCCAGCAGATATTGTCTCAAGAGGTTGTGACGTCGACGAAATCGTTCAGTCAATTTGGTTCGAAGGACCATCATTTCTGAAAGAGGAAGAAGAAAACTGGCCCAAGAACGCTCATTTCGAACACTCCGATGATCTTCAGCTGGAAAAGAGGAAGACTGCGGTCGGGCTGACCGCGGCTGTGCGAAGTTCGGAGCTGTTAGATGTCATCGAAGGATTCTCGTCACACCTCAAACTGCTTAGAGTGTTTGTGTATGTGTTTGTGTGAAGGTATAGTGTAGCGAGAGAGACTGTTGAAATCCTGATGTTTTCCATTAAGCTCTTGGTCCAGTCCACTTAAGCTGCATTTGACTTAACCACTGCCGGTATATCGTTCGAGTGCAGGTAGATATTCCCTCCGTCGATCGAAATTGGGTTAATTTATGGCGACAAGCTATAACCTATCTCGCGGAGTTGAGAGTATACGCAAGGAAGTTTATTTGCAGTTTTTTCTATTTTCTATCATCCTCCCAACTATAAAGAGCGTCGTCGACTGTCGAAATCCTGAAGCTGTTAGAGTAAGCTCTTGGTCCAGTTGATGCAAAGTAAGACCTCCTTGGTCCAGTTTTTTTTTGGATAGGATTCAGCCGTTGATAGAAATCAGGTGTATGTATGGCAAAACGCTATCGCCTGTCTCGCGGTAGAAAGAACCTGTCCGACACAGTATCTTTGTTTCTACACGAATTCGTCTCTTAGATAGCGAACGAGATTCAGTCTATCTCTTATGTGCATCGAAGCAGAATCATGATCCTTTTATTTAAAAACATTTTGTCGTTTGTATTCATTTGCCTTGATATATAAATTAGTCCGTATCAGTTACCGAAAACTTTGGGTGGCTGTAATTTAAATTATTTATTTGGCGGGGCGAAAAACTTGATACGCTCGATCTATTTCAAGGTTGGCGAACAACTATATTTTCTTCACAATTCAAATCTCTTACTCTAGCTATCCTACGGTGGCAAAGCGGGGCGAATTCGCCAAGAGCGAGAGAGCGAGCTTTTATTGCGCTCCCGCTTTGCCCTAGCCTAACTTACACTAGACTTCATAATTCATAATTCATAATTCATAATTCCATCTATAACTAATAATTGTGGCCATGGATGGAAGGTCACGCAACACCGGCCCCGTTGAACGCCTGCATCGGCTTCAACACATTGGGAGCGGCGCTAATTTGTGTATGGGCCGCCGAAAAACCGCTCCAGTGCTAGTCCTTATTTCGACGACCCTGACCATGCCGTCCTCTCCTGCGTGCGTGGCTATGACCCTCCCTACGAGCCACTCCTGAGGCGGCAGATTGTCCTCGGCCACGATGACGAGGCCTCCTTCCTCGAGGTTCGGTTGCTGCTGGTGCCATTTGCCCCGAATTTGCAGCCCCAGGACATATTCGCGGGACCATCGCTGCCAAAACGCTTGCCTGACTGACGAGACAAGTCGCCATCGCCGCAAGCAACTGAGACTCTCCTGGTCCGGAGTCGGCAGTGCGGGGGGGGCGATGAGCGACCCGCCTGTCAGCAGGTGCCCGGGTGTTAGGGCCTCGCCGTCGCTTGGATCTTGGCTGATGGCTCCCAGCGGCCTCGAGTTCATTATGGCCTCGATGCCGACGAGGACTGTGGCGAGCTCTTCGGCGGTTAGGAGCGCGCTGCCTACCGCCCGTAGGAGTAGGCTCTTGGCAGTTTTTACACCTGCCTCCCATAGCCCTCCCATGTGAGGAGCTCGCGGCGGTATGAACGCAAATTCGCATCCGTTTTTTGACGCAAAGTCGCGAATTGCGTCTCCCTGCTCCTTGAGCCTGATCGGCAGAGCGCTGAGATGGCGGCTCGCTCCGACGAAGTTCGTCCCGTTGTCGCAATGAACGACTTGGGGATATCCTCGGCGCCCGACGAACCTTTGAAAAGCCAACAAAAAACAATCAGTGGTTAGATCGGAAACTATTTCTAGGTGAACCGCCTTGGACGCAAAACAAACAAAAAGCGCAATGTATGACTTGTATGGGGGCCTTCCGCGAATTTTCAATGTCGTGTGCACTGGTCCACAAAAATCAACGCCGCAAATTGAAAATGGGCGGAGAGCACGGAGTCGATCTGCGGGTAAATTCCCCATGAGTTGCGTCAGCAATCGAGGCTTGCATTTAAAACAGCGCATACATGATCGAACTGTCTGACGGCAGACCTCCTGAGCGTTCACTATCCACACGCTCTGTCGAAGGATGCTCACAAGTTCTCGTGGGCCGACATGAAAATTCGAATGGTGCAGATGACGAATATAGCTTCGCACGAATTGCGAGCGCTTAGTCAAAAGCAGAGGAAACTTGGCATCGTATGATATAGGAGCTTTAGCTAGTCGCCCCCCCACTCGCAACAACGAAAAGTTACACCAAGTCCCTGTGTCTTCATGGATGAATGGGTTCAACCGCTGAAGACTAGGACCAATTGTAGATCCGTTCCTAACCTTTTCGATTTCTCCTTGATACTCGTGATGCTGGACGATTTCGACAATTTTATAAAAGGCTTCATTGTATTCGGTCGGTGAGATAGTTTTTTCGTATTTTAGGCTTGGGTCTTTACATTTTCTTATAAAGCGGAACACATACACAAACACTCTAAGCAGTTTGAGGTGTGACGAGAATCCCTCGATGACATCTAACAGCTCCGAACTTCGCACAGCCGCGGTCAGCCCGACCGCAGTCTTCCTCTTTTCCAGCTGAAGATCATCGGAGTGTTCGAAATGAGCGTTCTTGGGCCAGTTTTCTTCTTCCTCTTTCAGAAATGATGGTCCTTCGAACCAAATTGACTGAACGATTTCGTCGACGTCACAACCTCTTGAGACAATATCTGCTGGGTTCTGTTTCGTGGGTACATGCCGCCACGTAGCATCATCTGACCACTCTTGAATCTCAGCCACTCTATTTGAAACGAAAGTCGACAACGACGATGGATGAGACCGGATCCAATGGAGAGTTACCTCTGAATCCGACCAATAAACGACTTGTTCAATGGGCACGTTTAATAGGGGCTTGATTCTGTGACAGAGATCTGCGAGAAGGTGAGCGGCACATAACTCAAGCCTTGGGAGCGTTGTGGTCTTGAGCGGCGCTACTTTGGATTTCGAAGTCAACAATGACATTTTTAAACCTTCTGCAGTTCTGCTACGTATATAGACGCACGCTCCATACGCTCTCATGGAGGCGTCAGCAAAGGCATGTATTTGAACCGGTGACATCGGATCGGAATACACAAACCGAGATATGGATATGTCTTCCAATTGAGATAGTGTATTTTTCAACTTATTCCACGCTGTTTCCAAATGCAGCGGGATCGACTCATCCCAATCTAGTTTGTTAAGCCAAAGCTCCTGCAATAGGATCTTGCCTTTTATAACGATAGGACTTAATAAACCAAGGGGGTCAAACAACTTTGATGTCACCGATAGTATGTTCCGTTTTGTCGCTCGGAGACCCATAACTGAATTGTCAATTTTGAACTTAAAGGCATCGTCAGTAGGTAACCATGAGATTCCTAACGCCTTTGTCGACTCTGAATCCGAGATTGTTATGGGTTTGGCTGTGCTCTCAGATGCGGTGATCTCGGGTGAGTTTGAAAACCACTTAGTCAACTCAAACCCTGCGGTCTGAAGAACCTGAGACAATTCGGACTTAATTGCCCTTAGCTCCTCTACGCATGCAGCACCAGTCAACAAGTCATCGACGTAAAAGTCGGACCCAATAACGTTAGCAGCTCTAGGGAATGAGAGCTTCGCAGACTCACTCAACCTTTTCAAACACCAGTCCCATAGGTTACTGTGTTGAGCTTGTATAATCTCAAGGATTCAGAAGGGTCTCTTCTCCACACTGTAACGTGTAACGCTCGTCTACGCTAGACGGACAGGAGGGGCGATCTGCAAAGGCGGGGCACGCTTTAAATGTTCCGGCTCTACCTCGTCGGCTTTGGGGTGGTGGTTCTTGCGCGTACAGATCGTCTCCATTTAGCAACACTATCACGCGATAATTTTAACGATTTATTTTCCTAAGAATTGAGCGTGCTGCGACTATACGGTGCTAGAACTACCGGTAGAACGACAAAAAGATAAAAGAAACACTCTGTAAAGAATAGGGGAGAGTGCAGAAGAGAAGGGAGGAGAAGATGAGGGAGAGAGAGAGAGAGAGAAAGTAGACAGAGAGTGAAGAGTGAGGGAAAGAGGAGGAGATATCGGTTGCTATCCCACGGATGTCAGTGTGGTAGCTTCTTTTGCCCACCCCACCTATGACCATCTTCCTCAAAACCGGAAGTTTCAGATGGCCCCTTTAGCTGGATCGCGGTTACACGCACGCCGGCACAGAGTTCATCCTTTTGTATCTTTATCTAAATTCCATTATATATTTGTTCGAAAAAACGGTTAAAACTAATATATTCAGCGATGGCATATTTTTCTAATTCTAGAGATCTACAGCGAGTATATGAATATGAGAGATTCTGAGGCGTATATAAAGTGATATGAGGTGGAGTTAATAATTAAAGTGTATCTTAAGGTTAGCAGGTTATTCCTGGCACAAATTCATTTAAATTTTCTTTTAATTCGGTTGCTTGTATACAACTGGCAGTATAGGATATAGTGAGGAAAGTGTAAGATTGTTGCTATTCATTAGCGATTTTATCGTAAATTCGTTTCTTATTTTCTTTTCGAGAGCTTAGGATTGGGCGCGCCCACTAGAACCAAACGAAAGTCGCAGGATTTTACTCACGTAGTTAGGTTTCTCCATCGGCGAAAGATCGATCTTCCGGCGACTGCTGAAATAGAACGTTATCCTTTTTCTTTCGTTTACATTAGTGCTATTTAGATTTCTTACAATTTCCCCTAATTCTTTTCAATATTTCATCTAAATTCTTAAGTCGAACGGGTACAACTAATATTTAAAGCTAAATCTTAGGAACTTCATTTGTTTGTTCAAAGGAACGATTCTAGAGTCTTATTCCTGGGTTCGAGTCTCTGTCGGATTCGACGGAATGGCCTAACTAATACTTAAAGCTAAATCTTAGGAACTTCATTTGTTTGTTCAAAGGAGCGATTCTAGAGTCTTGTTCATTGGTTCGAGTCTCTAGAATCGCTCCAAGTCAGGCAAGCGTTTTGGCAGCGATGGTCCCGCGAATATGTCCTGGGGCTGCAAATTCGGGGCAAATGGCACCAGCAGCAACCGAACCTCGAGGAAGGAGGCCTCGTCATCGTGGCCGAGGACAATCTGCCGCCTCAGGAGTGGCTCGTAGGGAGGGTCATAGCCACGCACGCAGGAGAGGACGGCATGGTCAGGGTCGTCGAAATAAGGACTAGCACTGGAGCGGCCCATACACAAATTAGCGCCGCTCCCAATGTGTTGAAGCCGATGCAGGCGTTCAACGGGGCCGGTGTTGCGTGACCTTCCATCCATGGCCACAATTATTAGTTATAGATGGAATTATGAATTATGAATTATGAAGTCTAGTGTAAGTTAGGCTAGGGCAAAGCGGGAGCGCAATAAAAGCTCGCTCTCTCGCTCTTGGCGAATTCGCCCCGCTTTGCCACCGTAGGATACCTAGAGTAAGAGATTTGAATTGTGAAGAAAATATAGTTGTTCGCCAACCTTGAAATAGATCGAGCGTATCAAGTTTTTCGCCCCGCCAAATAAATAATTTAAATTACAGCCACCCAAAGTTTTCGGTAACTGATTAGAAAAACTCTTCTAATTTTTCAACGACACTAAATACGGACTAATTTATATATCAAGGCAAATGAATACAAACGACAAAATGTTTTTAAATAAAAGGATCATGATTCTGCTTCGATGCACATAAGAGATAGACTGAATCTCGTTCGCTATCTAATCTCACTATCTAAGAGACGAATTCGTGTAGAAACAAAGATACTGTGTCGGACAGGTTCTTTCTACCGCGAGACAGGCGATAGCGTTTTGCCATACATACACCTGATTTCTATCAACGGCTGAATCCTATCCAAAAAAAAACTGGACCAAGGAGGTCTTACTTTGCATCAACTGGACCAAGAGCTTACTCTAACAGCTTCAGGATTTCGACAGTCGACGACGCTCTTTATAGTTGGGAGGATGATAGAAAATAGAAAAAACTGCAAATAAACTTCCTTGCGTATACTCTCAACTCCGCGAGATAGGTTATAGCTTGTCGCCATAAATTAACCCAATTTCGATCGACGGAGGGAATATCTACCTGCACTCGAACGATATACCGGCAGTGGTTAAGTCAGATGCAGCTTAAGTGGACTGGACCAAGAGCTTAATGGAAAACATCAGGATTTCAACAGTCTCTCTCGCTACACTATACCTTCACAACCGATATCGAGGAAGTTAACAAGGTTGTCTGAACCCAGAAGGATCGGGTGTAGTTGACTGTCTTTCGGACATTTACTGGGGCTGTGACAGCTCGGGCCCCACGTTGGGCGCCAATTATTTTTATTTTTTATACACGATACTCAAAATGAGTATTGGGGTATATTAGATTTGTGGTAAAAGTGGATGTGTGTAACGTCCAGAAGGAATCGTTTCCGACCCCATAAAGTATATATATTCTTGATCAGCATCAATAGCCGAGTCGATTGAGCCATGTCTGTCTGTCCGTCCCCTTCAGCGCCTAATGCTCAAAGACTATAAGAGCTAGAGCAACGATGTTTTGGATCCAGACTTCTGTGATATGTCACTGCTACAAAAATATTTCAAAACTTTGCCCCGCCCACTTCCGCCCCCACAAAGGGCGAAAATCTGTGGCATCCACAATTTCCCCGATACAAGAAAACTAAAAACGCAGAATCGTAGAGGATGACTATATCTTCCACAGTGCAAAATCTGAATTGGATCGTATTATTATTATAGCCAGCATCAAGAAAACAATTTCATTTTTTCTCGCCCTGTCTCTCTCTAACACACACGTAGCATAGGCGGCTTTGCTTAGAGTAAAACATTAGCGCCTAGATCTCAGAGACTATAAAAGCTAGTGCAACCAAATTTGGTATCCACAATCCTAATATATCGGACCGAGACGAGTTTGTTTCAAAATTTCGCCACACCCCCTTCCGCCCCCGCAAAGGATGCAAATCTGGGGATATTCACAAATCTCAGAGACTATTAAAGCTAGAGTAACCAAATTTAGTATCCGCACTCCTGTTAGATCTCACTATAAAACGTATATCTCAAAATTTCGCCCCACCCCCTTCCGCCCCCACAAAGGACGAAAATCTGTTGCATCCACAATATTGCAGATTTGAGAAAACTAAAAACGCAGAATCATAGATAATGACCATATCTATCAGATTGCTGAATCTGGATCAGATCAGATCATTTTTATAGCGAAAGGAAACAAATCAATTTGCACTGGCTTGCACGGGCGAAATTTAGGGATAAAGGTTTTATAGTGAGATCTAACAGAAGTGCGGATACCAAATTTGGTTACTCTAGCTTTAATAGTCTCTGAGATTTGTGAATATCCCCAGATTTGCATCCTTTGCGGGGGCGGAAGGGGGTGTGGCAAAATTTTGAAACAAACTCGTCTCGGTCCAATATATTGTGAGTGTGGATTCCAAATTTCGTTGCTCTAGCTTTTATAGTCTCTGAGATCTAGGCGCTAATGTTTTACTCTAAGCAAAGCCGCCTATGCTACGTGTGTGTTAGAGAGAGACAGGGCGAGAAAAAATGAAATTGTTTTCTTGATCCAGTTCAGATTCTGCAGTCTAAAAGATATGGTCATTCTCTACGATTCTGCGTTTTTGGTTTTATCGTATCTTTAAAAATGTGGATGCCACAGATTTTCGTCCTTTGTGGGGGCGGAAGTGGGCGGGGCAAAGTTTTGAAATATTTTTGTAGCAGTGACATATCACAGAAGTCTGGATCCAAAACATCGATGCTCTAGCTCTTATAGTCTTTGAGCACAAGGCGCTGAAGGGGACGGACAGACGGACGGACGGACGGACGGACAGACGGACAGACGGACGGACGGACAGACAGACAGGGCTCAATCGACTATTGATGCTGATCAAGAATATATATACTTTATGGGGTCGGAAACGATTCCTTCTGGACGTTACACACATCCACTTTTACCACAAATCTAATATACCCCAATACTCATTTTGAGTATCGGGTATAATAAGTTTCGCGTGCGGTTCAAGGTTCAGACGGAAGAAATTTACAGAGAAATGACAGCCTAGGGAGATGAGTCAGCGGAACGAATTCGAGCGGGAGTTGCTTGCGGTGTCATTGCAACCCATCATGCCCACCCATCCTTGATCGCACCAGTCCAAATATGCTGAGTAATGGGTAACGATCCCTAAATTAAACGATCTACTTCGCTAGGTTACGTCATCTCGGCGCCACATGATCCTTTAATAACGGCAACAATTAACGGGAATTCATTACAAACAGTTTATTCATTAACTTTCCTACAAGCTCTCATGGCTGCTAACAGGGTAAATCTATATGTATAAAGGCTATTAAAGTAATAAGGATAATATGTTCAAATAAGCTGCAATTAAGATTAATTATATATATAAAAATATCATGATGAAAGATCTTATTAGACTAGGGTCAACTAATTATAAAGAGTATATTCAGTAATAATGGTAATTACGTTACACAAATAGAAATATAGTCGAATAGTTTTCAGTTTAAATGCAAAAACATGGGACGGATGGATGCATCTTTAAAGTGCACAGCAATTGCTTGTGGGGTAATCCCAATCATAAGTTCGGTTGTCGATAGATTCGGAATTGCAGAAAGTTACATTGCTTGCGAAAGAGCAGAACAAAACAAACACGTGAACCATTGGATTGGTCAGCGTTACAGTACGGCTTGGAAGTTTACGGTCGAGGCATGGAATCTTTAATGTTACAGGTTATCACTCACAGTACGATCAAATCCAACGATGAAAGCGCTTCCATGTGGTCGATGAGGGTGGCTGAAAACTTGTAAATATCAGTGTGTCAGAGTAGATAGGCGATATGCGCGAGTATTAGTTTTAGTTCCTTTCCTTCTAACTGCACATTTCTTTATGATAATCCAAACAAACCGAATCACACGAAATTAACTTTTAAGGTTAATCCTAGGGTCAGTACAATAGTGGGGTTCCAAAGTATTATTCTAATATGAAGAAATGCATGGGCATAGCCATCATGATCGAGACACCGAATGACTTCATCAGCAACGCAAACAGTATAACGGCACCGGTAATTGTCTTCTCCTTGAGCGTTACTGTTCGTATGCGGGCGGCGTAAGCGACGTAGCAATGACGAAAGTCACTGAAGAGGGAATAGTCAATCTCACACATATGTACATATGTATGTCACTGCACTCGTAGATAAAAGCCCATCGACCGTTTTTCACTGGGGTAGGCCGAGCAAGGCTTGTATGTGTGTGGACCCACGCTGGTACACGCTGCGGTAAATACAGTGATGCTCACATGTATGCAGACGCCACGCCGAAAGAAGATTTGGGGTCGAAGACGGCTAACACATACAGTAGTCGATCGGTACGATGGATACTTATATGTGTGGCAAGGTGACGAGACTGTAGTGGATACGGCTTACGGCACTACGACCGGCGTTTCGTACGGTATTACTTTTCTGTTGGCCGGCAGTTGGGGTACAATTTCCACTCACCCGATGGGTTCGGCCTTCGCTTAATAAACGTAGGAATGGTCGGCTGATCTTTTGACTAGATCTTAGCCACGATGGACACGCGGTAATTTCGGTCGAGGTTAGAATTTTTTTCTTTCACTGCACTACTGGAGTATTTTCCTCAGACGTCCGTCTGGGATCGCGAGTAAAATTGAAAAGAACATGTCCAAGCCACTCTCCTTCCGCTTGAGCCCTTGGTTCTCTCATTCCAATTTTTTTCACCACATCTTGACAGTAGCCGCTGTTAACTTATGTCATTTTTATACCGCCCATACCATGAAGCGTCAAACGAAAATTGAAAAAGAATTTGTTCCTCATGCAACATCTTGGTATTGTATAGTCTTTGGTAGTATACGGTATTTCGGCGTAATTATTCATTTGCAATGTCATATGGGTGGAAATAGTTTGTCCTTTATTTGAGATAATAAAAGTATGCAATAGATCTATTAGGGCATCCATTTTTTTGCCCATTTCACTTACAAGGAGAAGATTTTGGTGCACCACCTGCTTTAGCTGGTCATTCACATATGGGGCCCCAGGCTGCTGGTATCGCTGTGGTTGGGGGGCGTGCTTCTGTGACTCTCGCTGCTGTTGTTGATGCCCACGATGGTTGATTTTTGTTGCTAAAAGGCTGGAGGTTTGGCGTCTTATTAGTGTACCGGCTGTTGGTGGGCTGTTGGGAGTTGTTTTGTTGCTGCTGCAGGTTAGCCGGCGCAGGCTTTTGTGTCTTTCGCTGCTGCTGGTGATGCCCACGAGGGGCCCTGTTGATGTTGCTTTCCTGCTGGCCAACAGACAGTTTATTGTTGTTGCTGAAAAGTTGACTAAAAAGCTGGCGATTTCGGGCCTTGTTAACGTTCTGCCTGTTGGTCGGCTGGTAGCTGTTGTTGTTGTGCTGCTGCTGCTGCGGGTTTTGGTGTGGTTTAGGTAGGTGGTGTTTTTGTTTTCGCTGCTGCCATCTCAAGCTTTTGTTAATTTCCCCGCTGTAAGCTGCATTCTGCCGAGTGGAGTTGTTGTTCTTCTGGTGCTGCCAGTTTGTCCGCTTCTGTTTTCCAATAGCAATGTGCGCCCGGTAGGATTTGAGTGTTGCCTGGGCTTGCTTAAACGCCTTGCAGCCCCTATAGCTGGCAACATGTCCTTCCCCACAATTGGCACATTTAGGATTTGGGATCTTAGCCTCGGCGCACGCTGTGGATGGGTTGCATTGGCAGCGGTGGCATTGAACAGGGTCAATGCGTCTCATTTGTCGTTCAACTGAAATTTCCTGGTTTTCCATAGTAGTCAGTGATAGGATTCTGTCATTGCCATTGTCTAAAGTTGGTTCCAATTCAACTTCAAACATGTTTAGCGGCTTGCGACTGCGTCTATGTTTAATTACATTTACATAACGCACTAAAAGACCCATCTCACCAATTAATTTGCGTATCCAATCGCAAGGAGTAGAGTGATGCAGATTTCTCAAGATGATACGGTAGCCACGTTCCTTGCGCAGCTGGTGTGTATGCATATTTATATTGTCTGCATCCAGTTTGGCCATGGCTCTGTTGTAGGTTTCCATATCGCCGAAGTCCATTTTGATTTTGTTACCCCTTACCCTGGTAGTGGTAAATTTATTTTGTTCTCCTGGTGCGTTATTAAGGGATTCTATTAAAGGCTGAATGGAAAATCTGTGAATTTCTTCTGGTCTGCTGCGTTGTATTGTTGCTGCTGGTGCGGCAACTTCTCTTTCTCACACATATCCCGGTTTGATGCCATGTTGATAGTATTTGTTTTAAGGCGGGGTTTCATTAGTATTGGTGTAAAATTACAGGGCGCGAGTAATCTTATAAGTATTAGAGCTATTCAGCGCACACGGATTTATATTATACGCGTATACGTTTACATAGAAGGTGTATTGGTGCATTGGCTGTTGTAACTGTTGGACAGGCCTTCGTTGGATGCTGGATATACTGCGGTGCGGATTTGGCGAGCCAGTCAAAAGGCGATTCCAGGGGTGGAAATGTACATCGGTAATGGACGAGGCACCTTCTGGTGCAGAAGGGAGCATTGCAGTCGGCTCGCTGCGCCCAGCCAGAGGATTCGCAACAGGATAGCTGGCCACCGGATGGACTGCTGGGCGCCAGATTTGCCTTGGATGCACCAAGAGGCCGTCAGTAGCTGTGATATTTGCCTGTAAATAAAGGTAAGCAGAATTATTGCCATCCAGATTGGCATTGATGATATTTTGACTTCTTTTAGGTATTGGAGTGGCCATAGCTTTTGGTTGTGCAGCTTCTACACACACAGATGAGGCTTCCTGGTGCGGATTTGTGCGGGCTCGGCTTTCTTCGGCGGCAAATGCTGCGTCCATCTCTTCAGCGAGCTCCTTCTTAAGTTGCTGCTGCAGGGACTTCATCTGCTCTTCGAGAAGCTGCTCTGGAGTAGGCGGAGCGAATTCGTGTGGTTCAAGCGGAGTCATTACGGCTCAAAACGAATCTTCTGCGCCATTTCTAATCGATTCATTTCTCCTCTCCTGAGACATTGCGCCATACTATTAACCCAGATTATTGAGGGTCTCTCTTGCGGGATACCAAGGGCTATGCGACGCTCTCGTTCAAGGCGTTTCCGTTCGACAAGTGCTTCCTTGACTTGGGACTCCCGGAGTTGGCGCTGTTGTTCAATTTCAAGCTACTCGTGTCTGATTAAAGTTGGCAGCAGTAGTTGTTGTTGTGCTGCCTGCTGCAGGAGTTGTTGTTGGAGAGGCCGAAAGTGAGTTTCCAGCTGCTTTGTGTATCTTGGCCGGTCAAGCCTTTGAGGAATGAAGGGCAGCATGATGAGTCTGTTTGCTTCCAGATTTGGATGGCGAAATAGTGAAGCAGCTAGCCTGCCGCTGGCTTTATCAAAGGTTTCTTCCGCAGAGTCAATGTTGTGTGCATCTCGGATAACTTGATTTCTTGTGTACCTGCTAGCCTTCACGATTTTTCGTAGGAGTTGGTTCTGTACGCTTTCTACCCTGCGGCCAGATCAAGTTTCCGGCTTCGATCTTTTCCTGTACGACAATCAAGCCAACAAGACGTGTTTTTTAAATAGTGAAAAGTTTGCCATCCGCGCCGAATTACACTAAATAAAGTCAAAAGTGTGTACAGTGCCGGAAGGTGTATAAGTGTAGCCCTTTCTGCGGGAGCAACCTCTTCTGTGGGCGTTCCAACCCAGAGTACCGTCAGAGGCTGGATTAATCTGTGAACATCCAGGGATTCCGCTGCCACTGCAGTAAGTCGATCCTCATTCTCCGGACGAATATATAATAGAGGTAACTCGTATTTTTGCGCAGCAAAAGATTTCCTGCGGAAATTGCCGACCAGCTCTACGGAAAGACGCCGTCTTAAGGCACCCCCACGTTTGCGGCACCAAAGAGTGACCAGCAAAGTGGAGTTCTTCGACCCGCCTGGAAAGCGCAGGCGTCAGCACTCTGATTCATCACTTATCCTGGATCCGCCGAGAGGCCCGTAGATTCCACGTGCAACGAGCGATCCACTGCGCCCACTGCTCGTGGGCTGAGATTCTCGTCCCGTTGGCCGCTAGAATGGTGGTCCAGAGATCCAAAGGCTGCTATCCATTAGTTCAGCGGGCGTGGATCCATGTGATATGATGTCGGTAGGATTCAACTTTGTGGGCACGTGATGCCAAGTCATTCCAGCGGTGAAATTAGAAACAAATATATTAAAATTCAATGGTGATTCTCGAATCCAGGCAAGGGCTATGGACGAATCCGACCAGCAATGAATTTGGCATGGAGCTGATAGTCCCTTAACTATGGTGGACACTAGTTCGGCTAATACGAGGGCAGCGGCTAGCTCAAGCTTGGGGATAGTCATATTTTCAAGGGCGCGACTCTGGATTTAGAGCATAAGAGATGACTTTGCACAATGCCAAGAGCTTCCGAACGCATGTATACACAGGCGCCATATGCTGCTTGGCTCGCATCACAAAACGCGTGCATTTCTAATCTTGCTTGCTGCCGAAGCACGTAACGTGGAAACTTAAAGTTTTCAACCATCGACAACTGCGAAGTCAGCTCAATCCAAGTCGTATGTAGATCCTGGGGTAGGCTTTCGTCCCAATTCAACTTTAGGCTTTCGTTCCATAGCGACTGCGTATATATTTTAGCTTTTCTGATGATGGGAGAGATGAGCCCTAGAGGATCGTAGAACCAAGGTAGTGTAGACAGGACCGAACGCTTCGATATTGGGCCTGCAGCGGTTCCGACGTGAGCGAAGCTCAACAGAAGATTGTCCGTGGTGGGATCCCAAACTAGACCAAGCGCCTTGGTTACTTCAGTCCCGTCATGAAAGGTAAGGAACTTTTCGCGATCCGCCTCCGATACGCCTTCCAAAGCAGCGGGTTCATTGGAACACCATTTACGTATGGTGTATGGCCGTACGTATGGCCGCTGCCGCGTCGATGCCAGCGGCTCGCTGGGTCACGGTGTTTTCCTCGTCTCTCTTTGGCCGCTGCTGCGTTGTTGTTGTTGGGTTTGGTTCTCGGCGTATTCCTCGTCTCTCTTTGGCCGCTGCTGCGTCGTTGTTGTTGGGTTTTGGTTCTCGGTGTTTTCCTCGTCTCCCTTTGGCCGCTGCCGCGTCGTTGTTCTTGGGTTTGGTTCTTGGCGTATTCCTCGTCTCTCTTTGGCCGCTGCTGCGTCGTTGTTGGGCTTAGGTTCTCGGTATTTTCCTCTTCTCCCTTTGGCCGCTGCTGCGTCGTTGTTGTTGGGTTTTGGTTCTGAAAAGCCAGTGGCGTCCGCCGTGATCGCGACTTGTGTCGTTGTATCGGATGCCAGGTCGATTAAAGCGCGGGCGCGGAAACTTGTCCCCAGATGGCAAATATTAATGATTGCCGTGCCCAGAAGGACAGCTTTTTGGCCAGAGGCGAAATAATTTTGAACGCTTGGCGGCGCGTCGGAAGAGCTCGGATTTGGTACGACAGTAGAATCACTCGAAATTGGATTGCCACGGTGCAGCAGCGTGTGGTGTCGGTCCCCACGAGTACTGCAGTTATCTACACTTTGGCATTCCCGGATCTGATGGCCTCGCGTGAAGCAGTTCAGACAAAGCTGTCTTTGTTTGATGCAGCTGGAACGAGCATCAGCAATCATCTGGAGGAAGTGAGGGCATAGCCGTATTGGGTGATTCTCTTTCGAGCAGAGATCACACGAGCCCGTGTCAACCTCCGTAATTTGGAGGAGCAAATGGTCACCTGCAAGCTGTCCCAATTTTCGGTTGAGACCTTGGAGTGGGTCAGTGCGATTAAGACCCCTTAGATCGTGCTGAGAAGCTCCTTTAGAGCACGACTTGACTCGGAACCGATGGAAGCCAACGAAAGGAGGATGTTTATCTGGTTGGTCACAAGGAGCCTGTTGTTCTCGTACCGGTCACGAAGGGCATTCTACGCCGCCTCGAAACCGTCATTGGTGAGTGGAGACTTTTCCACTATGGCCTTCGGATCACCACTAGTCTTAGTGGTGAGACGGTACAACTTCTCCACGGGAGACAGCCTGGGATTTTGTATCGCAGTAAAAAGGTCTCGGAACGTAGGCCAGCGGACGTAGTCCCTAGCGAATACTTCTATGCCGCATGGGGGGAGTCTGCAGCCGCCGTGGAAATCTGGCTGTGCGGAAAGACGAACTGCTGGTTGTTGGAGCTGATCAGTGAGATCAGCAACGCACTGTACACTGTAAAGCAGTCATAGAATTTGGATTGAAGTTTGGCGAAACAGTTCTTATGCTCTGCCTCAACCTCGGCCCACATGGTTCGGATTTGGTCACGGCGTACCGTGGCAAGCGAGGCGGATGAAGTGCGGGGATTCGGAAGGTTTATACGCTCTCCGAAATGCATAAGCATGCGTGAGGCTGCTTCGAATTTAGCCATTGCGGCAGTGGCGGCGGATTGAGCCATTGTGTGGGAGGGTCGAGAATGGCTTGGACTGCTTTGCGTACGCGCTAGCACCTTAAGTGTGACCGGTGACGGGAACAGGACCGATTTGGTCTTCGAACCAACGGAGCTTGTGGTGGGCCCCGGAGTACCTGGGGACTTCACTTTGCGAGTCACCGAGGTGGGCGTTTCTGGGGCGGAAGAGCTGCTTAGCCTTTGGAGATGTCACCGGCTGAAGTTGGTTGCTCTCCTCGTGAACTGTTGGCATATTCGGCGCTCATACGCAGAAAGAGAAAACATCCAAATAGGATGCGGAAGTGTGGGGCGGATGGCTACAACCTTGGCTGGATTCGGAGAGTAGATACGTACACCACAAGAGCAGAAAGAAATATTTATTTTTCAAAGCCACTATGGTCGTAATAGACGGAAAGGTTGTGACGCCCAGCGCCAGGAAGACCAAGCGCCGGCGCCACAAACACAACAACAAAACATTAGAAACACCGAGAAGAAACGCTGAAGACTAATTATACTAGAAGCACCAAGACAAGCCATGAAGGCTAAACTAGAAGAATTAGTAGAATAAGTAGAACCTAAGAGACAATACATGAAGACCTGCCCTATAAGGAGAAAATAAATAAACAGAAAAAGAACAAACTATAAGAAAAAACCGAAAGAAATATAAAACCAACCACAGCTGACCAGCCCAAGTGTGACCATACCCCAAACACCAATGGGCACACTATCAGCCGATCCGCACAAACGCGTTAGGGACACACCAGCACGAAATCCGCCGATCAGCACCACGCGCTAGGAACATGCCGTACGGATCAGCTGCGTTTCAGAAATAAAAAGAGCTCAGCCAGAGCGATCAGCATCAGTTCGGCTTCGGCCAGTGGACAGGTAAGCATCAGTAGCAGCCACCAGCAGCCCCAGCGATACTCCCATCCTCCTCGCAGCGCAGTAACCCTCCGCAACATTCTTCTCCTCGGAGCGCATTAACCCTCCGGCAACATTTATTCTCCTCGGAGCGCATTACCCCTCCGCCGCCTTTCCTCTCCTCGGAGCGCATTAACCCTCCGCAACATTTATTCTCCACGGAGCGCATTAACCCTCCGCAACATTCTTCTCCTCGGAGCGCATTAATCCTCCGCAACATTCTTCTCCTCGCAGCGCATTAACCCTCCGCAGCATTCATCTCCTCGGAGCGCATTAACGGTCCGCAACATTATTTCTCCTCGGAGCGCATTAACCCTCCGCAACATTTATTCTCCTCGGAGCGCATTAATCCTCCGCAACATTTCTTCTCCTCGGAGCGCATTAGACCTCCGCGCCCTCAACCGACACCGACCGGACGACTACCAGGACCCGCACGCAACCGTCCGCCACGTGCGGCCAACCCGAAGGACGACCCCGGCAGCCGACCCCGAAGGAAGAGCCAGAAGAAAAAACCCGCGCACCTACCCCACTTTGTACCTTTTAAGAACAATAAAAATAACTCTATCTCTTTTATGACAGCTCAAGCCCCGCTTTATTCTTGAACCACGAGACTCTCTTTCAGCTACCACACCCAGAAATCAAACAAATTTCTGTGGAACCCGGCGCGACGAGAATACCCCGGCCGAAGCGCCGTCACAGTTGCGCCCGAGCAGCATAATTTCAAAGGTCAAGATGGCAAAACAAAGGATAAACCAAGCAACGAAACTGGAGTTACAAAACTATTGCGAGGAATTCGGATTGGAGAAACTGCATGGACTAGAGACCCAAAAGAAACAACTACTACAATTTTCGGAGAGAACAGACCTCCCAATACATATTCGAGAGAGGCTAGAACAACTAGCAAATACCCAAACACGAGGGAAAAGCCCGAGAACCAAGAGCCCAAGGCAACAATAACCAAAAGATGTACCACAAAAATCAACAATGGAAGAGAGCCAAGGGGAGACCAGGACAGGCAGGAAGAAATCGCTATTTCCAAAAGAGATAAAGAAAGGATCACCAGAAGCAGTAGCGATAATAGAAAAAGACGCAAGTGATAATGTTTTTTATCCCCAATCAGCCGACTAATTATTTCGAGTTAAATAAAACTCGGCGCAGAAATAAAAATACGATATGTTCTTTAATGCGTGACATCCAAATTGCAAGTGTGGCTTGCCTGCCCTTTACATTGCCGCTCCGATCGCTGAGCGCAGCTTCGATCGGCTGACGTCGGCAGGCAGACGCAAAGCGGAGATAGCGAAGAGCGAGCTGGCAGAGCGCGTTTAGCAGGGCAAGCACGCGCAAAGCTTTAACAAACAAATGAGTGACATAGACATAAGTAACAAACAAAATAAGCGGCTGAGGGCCAAGAATTAGGTGCTATTTGGCAAGCAGCTAATCGGCAAGCACCCCCCGTTGGAAGGCAAAGGCTTTCAACAGATCCATCCTGAAAGGGCAGAATCGCTATTTTGCCAATAGCCCTCTTGAAAAGGCCTCTTTGAGTGCGGATGACGGCTACTCTGATGGTTCCATCTTTTCCTGGGATGACGCTCTCAATGCGGCCTAGCGGCCACCTTAATGGTGGCAGCGTTTCCTCCTTGATCATGACGAGCGCCCCTAGCTTGATGTTTGGAGACGATGACCGCCACTTGCTCCGCTCCTGAAGAATCGAAAGATACGCCATGCTCCATTTTCTCCAAAACGCCTGCTTCATTTGACACAGCCGCTGCCATCGACTAAGTAGGTTGACAAGGAGATGCGTCACATCTGGCTCGTCGAATCCAGCTTTCGGGGCTCTATTGAGAAAGTGGTTTGGCGTGAGCACATCGTGATCATCGGGACTTTCTGTAATTGCATAAAGCGGACGGGAATTTAACAAAGCAGAGATTTCACAGGCCAAGGTCTGAATTTCATCAAGAGTAAAATTGTAGGTCCCGACGATGCGCTGAAAATGATATTTAGCTGCTTTAACAGCCGCCTCCCACAAACCCCCAAAATGAGGTGAGCGAAGGGGGATGAATTTCCAATCGATGAGGATCGCTGAGGAACATTTGCCGAAGCTCCAAAAGCTCATTTTTTGCTCCTACCAAATTTGTAGCGTTGTGTGACCAGACAAGCAGTCCGAGCAAATCTTGAGCTCCTGCGTGGAGAAACCTTTCGCGAAGGAAGATAATAATAGAGACAGGGACAGATGTCCCTTGGTCCAATTCGGCATTTTGTAGGCGGCCTCCAACCCGCAGTAATCCAAAGCTATCCAGAAATGGATTCAGTGAGGCCATCGTGCTTTTTGGCGGTAGGGCCTGTTTGCCGGCGAGGGCCCTTATCTCTTCCGAAAATTGTTGCTGCTGTATTGCCCTTATGAGCAAATGTGTACCATTTTTGATGTCGATTACGGTAAGTTGGCTCTTCGACCGCGCTATGCCTATGTCCTTGAGAATGTAGAATCGATATATGTAAGCAAAGACGCGCTGCATGGATCCGAATGAGTTTTGAAATTTGCAATCGTACGATACATCCCTTTCGTTTGAAAAAACCAATGCTGCATGACGACGTTCTGGTACATCGGTCGGCAATTGCAAGCCGACAGGCCACTCTGAGCTCTCAAGACGCAAGAATGGTGGTCCAGAGATCCAAAGTCTGCTATCCATTAGTTCAGCGGGCGTGGATCCACGTGATATGATGTCGGCAGGATTCAACTTTGTGGGCACGTGATGTCAAGTCATTCCAGCGGTGAGCTCCTGAATCCGCTGAACTCGATTAGAAACAAATATATTAAAATTCAATGGTGATTCTCGAATCCAGGCAAGGGCTATGGACGAATCCGACCAGCAATGAATTTGGCATGGAGCTGATAGTCCCTTAACTATGGTGGACACTAGTTCGGCTAATACGAGGGCAGCGGCTAGCTCAAGCTTGGGGATAGTCATATTTTCAGGGGCGCGACTCTGGATTTAGAGCATAAGAGATGACTTTGCACAATGCCAAGAGCTTCCGAACGCATGTATACACAGGCGCCATATGCTGCTTGGCTTGCATCACAAAACGCGTGCATTTCTAATCTGGCTTGCTGCCGAAGCACGTAACGTGGAAACTTAAAGTTTTCAACCATCGACAACTGCGAAGTCAGCTCAATCCAAGTCGTATGTAGATCCTGGGGCAGGCTTTCGTCCCAATTCAACTTTAGGCTTTCGTTCCATAGCGACTGCGTATATATTTGAGCTTTTCTGATGATGGGAGAGATGAGCCCTAGAGGATCGTAGAACCTAGCTAGTGTAGACAGGACCGAACGCTTCGATATTGGGCCTGCAGCGGTTTCGACGTGAGCGAAGCTAAACAGAAGATTGTCCGTGGTGGGATCCCAAAACTAGACCAAGCGCCTTGGTTACTTCAGTCCCGTCATGAAAGGTAAGGAACTTTCAGCGATCCGCCTCCGATACGCCTTCCAAAGCAGCGGGTTCATTGGAACACCATTTACGTATGGTGTATGGCCGTACGTATGGCCGCTGCCGCGTCGATGCCAGCGGCTCGCTGGGTCACGGTGTTTTCCTCGTCTCTCTTTGGCCGCTGCTGCGTTGTTGTTGCTGGGTTTGGTTCTCGGCGTATTCCTCGTCTGTCTTTGGCCGCTGCTGCGTCGTTGTTGTTGGGTTTTGGTTCTCGGTGTTTTCCTCGTCTCCCTTTGGCCGCTGCCGCAACGTTGTTGGTTTTGGGTTTGGTTCTTGGCGTATTCCTCGTCTCTCTTTGGCCGCTGCTGCGTCGTTGTTCTTGGGTTTAGGTTCTCGGTATTTTCCTCGTCTCCCTTTGGCCGCTGCCGCGTCGTTGTTGTTGGGTTTTGGTTCTGAAAAGCCAGTGGCGTCCGCCGTGATCGCGACTTGTCCCCAGATGGCAAATATTAATGATTGCCGTGCCCAGAAGGACAGCTTTTTGGCCAGAGGCGAAATAATTTTGAACGCTTGGCGGCGCGTCGGAAGAGCTCGGATTTGGTACGACAGTAGAATCACTCGAAATTGGATTGCCACGGTGCAGCAGCGTGTGGTGTCGGTCCCCACGAGTACTGCAGTTATCTACACTTGGCATTCCCGGATCTGATGGCCTCGCGTGAAGCAGTTCAGACAAAGCTGTCTTTGTTTGATGCAGCTGGAACGAGCATCAGCAATCATCTGGAGGAAGTGAGGGCATAGCCGTATTGGGTGATTCTCTTTCGAGCAGAGATCACACGAGCCCGTGTCAACCTCCGTAATTTGGAGGCACAAATGGTCATCTGCAAGCTGTCCCAATTTTCGGTTGAGACCTTGGAGTGGGTCAGTGCGATTAAGACCCCTTGGATCGTGCTGAGAAGCTCCTTTAGAGCACGACTTGACTCGGAACCGATGGAAGCCAACGAAAGGAGGATGTTTATCTGGTTGGTCACAAGGAGCCTGTTGTTCTCGTACCGGTCACGAAGGGCATTCTACGCCGCCTCGAAACCGTCATTGGTGAGTGGAGACTTTTCCACTATGGCCTTCGGATCACCACTAGTCTTAGTGGTGAGATGGTACAACTTCTCCACGGGAGACAGCCTGGGATTTTGTATCGCAGTAAAAAGGTCTCGGAACGTAGGCCAGCGGACCTAGTCCCTAGCGAATACTTCTATGCCGCATGGGGGGAGTCTGCAGCCGCCGTGGAAATCTGGCTGTGCGGAAGGACGGACTGCTGGTTGTTGGAGCTGATCAGTGAGATCAGCAACGCACTGTACACTGTAAAGCAGTCATAGAATTTGGATTGAAGTTTGGCGAAACAGTTCTTATGCTCTGCCTCAACCTCGGACAACATGGTTCGGATTTGGTCACGGCGTACCGTGGCAAGCGAGGCGGATGGAGTGCGGGGATTCGGAAGGTTTATTAGCTCTCCGAAATGCATAAGCTTGCGTGAGGCTGCTTCGAATTTAGCCATTGCGGCAGTGGCGGCGGATTGAGCCATTGTGTGGGAGGGTCGAGAATGGCTTGGACTGCTTTGCGTACGCGCTGGCACCTTAAGTGTGACCGGTGACGGGAACAGGACCGATTTGGTCTTCGAACCAGCGGAGCTTGTGGTGGGCCTCGGAGTACCTGGGGAATTCACTTTGCGAGTCACCGACGTGGGCGTTTCTGGGGCGGAAGAGCTGCGCTAGGAACATGCCGTACGGATCAGCTGCGTTTCAGAAATAAAAGGAGCTCAGCCAGAGCGATCAGCATCAGTTCGGCTCCGGCCAGTGGACAGGTAAGCATCAGTAGCAGCCACCAGCAGCCCCAGCGACACTCCCATCCTCCTCGGAGCACATTAAACCTCTGCCACCTTTCCTCTCCTCGGAGCGCATTAAACCTCCGCCGCCTTTCGTCTCCTCGGAGAGCATTAAACCTCCGCCGCCTTTCCTCTCCTCGGAGCGCATTAACTCTCCGCAACATTTATTCTCCTCGGAGCGTATTAATGCTCCGCAACATTATTTCTCCTCGGAGCGCATTAACCCTCCGCAACATTTATTCTCCTCGGAGCGCATTAATCCTCCGCAACATTTCTTCTCCTCGGAGCGCATTAGACCTCCGCGCCCTCAACCGACACCGACCGGACGACTACCAGGACCCGCACGCAACCGTCCGCCACGTGCGGCCAACCCGAAGGACGACCCCGGCAGCCGACCCCGAAGGAAGAGCCAGAAGAAAAAACCCGCGCACCTACCCCACTTTGTACCTTTTAAGAACAATAAAAATAACTCTATCTCTTTTATGACAGCTCAAGCCCCGCTTTATTCTTGAACCACGAGACTCTCTTTCAGCTACCACACCCAGAAATCAAACAAATTTCTGTGGAACCCGGCGCGACGAGAATACCCCGGCCGAAGCGCCGTCACAGTTGCGCCCGAGCAGCATAATTTCAAAGGTCAAGATGGCAAAACAAAGGATAAACCAAGCAACGAAACTGGAGTTACAAAACTATTGCGAGGAATTCGGATTGGAGAAACTGCATGGACTAGAGACCCAAAAGAAACAACTACTACAATTTTCGGAGAGAACAGACCTCCCAATACATATTCGAGAGAGGCTAGAACAACTAGCAAATACCCAAACACGAGGGAAAAGCCCGAGAACCAAGAGCCCAAGGCAACAATAACCAAAAGATGTACCACAAAAATCAACAATGGAAGAGAGCCAAGGGGAGACCAGGACAGGCAGGAAGAAATCGCTATTTCCAAAAGAGATAAAGAAAGGATCACCAGAAGCAGTAGCGATAATAGAAAAAGACGCAAGTGATAATGTTTTTTATTCCCAATCGGCCGACTAATTATTTCGAATTAAATAGAACTCGTCGCAGAAATAAAATTACGATATGTTTTTTAATGCGTGACATCCAAATTGCAAGTGTGGCTTGCCTGCCCTTTACATTGCCGCTCCGATCGCTGAGCGCAGCTTCGATCGGCTGATGTCGGCAGGCAGACGCAAAGCGGAGATAGCGAAGAGCGAGCTGGCAGAGAGTGTTTAGCAGGGCAAGCACGCGCAAAGCTTTAACAAACAAATGAGTGACATAGACATAAGTAACAAACAAAATAAGCGGCTGAGGGCCAAGAATTAGGTGCTATTTGGCAAGCAGCTAATCGGCAAGCACCCCCCGTTGGAAGGCAAAGGCTTTCAACAGATCCATCCTGAAAGGGCAGAACCGCTATTTTGCCAATAGCCCTCTTGAAAAGGCCTCTTTGAGTGCGGATGACGGCTACTCTGATGGTTCCATCTTTTCCTGGGATGACGCTCTCAATGCAGCCTAGCGGCCACCTTAATGGTGGCAGCGTTTCCTCCGTGATCATGACGAGCGCCCCTAGCTTGATGTTTGGAGACGATGACCGCCACTTGCTCCGCTCCTGAAGAATCGAAAGATACGCCGTACTCCATTTTCTCCAAAACGCCTGCTTCATTTGACACAGCCGCTGCCATCGACTAAGTAGGTTGACAAGGAGATGCGTCACATCTGGCTCGTCGAGTGCAGCTTTCGGGGCTCCATTGAGAAAGTGGTTTGGCGTGAGCACATCTAGATCATCGGGACTTTCTGTAATTGCATAAAGCGGACGGGAATTTAACAAAGCAGAGATTTCACAAGCCAAGGTCTGAATTTCATCGAGAGTAAAAATGTAGGTCCCGACGATGCGATGAAAATGATATTTAGCTGCTTTAACAGCCGCCTCCCACAAACCGCCAAAATGAGGTGAGCGAGGGGGGATGAATTTCCAATCGATTCCACTAGAAACGCAGAGATGTGACACAGCCGACGTATGAGGATCGCTGAGGAACATTTGCCGAAGCTCCAAAAGCTCATTTTTTGCTCCTACCAAATTTGTAGCGTTGTCTGACCAGACAAGCAGTCCGAGCAATCCTTGAGCTCCTGCGTGGAGAAACCTTTCGCGAAAGAAGATAATAATAGAGACAGTGACAGGATGTCCCTTGTTCCAATTCGGTATTTTGGAGGCGGCCTCCAACCCGCAGCAATCCAAAGCTATCCAGAAATGGATTCAGTGAGACCATCGTGCTTTTTGGCGGTAGGGCCTGTTTGATGGCGAGGACCCTTATCTCTTTCGAAAATTCTTGCTGCTGTATTGCCCTTATGAGCAAATGTGTACCATTTTTGATGTCGATTACGGTAAGTTGACCCTTCGACCGCGCTATGCCTTTGTCCTTGAGAATGTAGAATCGATATATGTAAGCAAAGACGCGCTGCATGGATCCGAATGAGTTTTGAAATTTGCAATCGTACGATATATCCCTTTCGTTTGAAACAACCAATGCTGCATGCCGACGGTCTGGTACATCGGTCGGCAGTTGCAAGCCGACAGGCCACTCTGAGCTCTCAAGACGCAAGAATTGTGGTCCAGAGATCCAAAGGCTGCTATCCATTAGTTCAGCGGGCGTGGATCCACGTGATATGATGTCGGCAGGATTCAACTTTGTGAGCACGGGATGCCAAGTCATTCCAGCGGTGAGCTCCTGAATCCGCTGAACTCGATTAGAAACAAATATATTAAAATTCAATGGTGATTCTCGAATCCAGGCAAGGGCTATGGACGAATCCGACCAGCAATGAATTTGGCATGGAGCTGATAGTCCCTTAACTATGGTGGACACTAGTTCGGCTAATACGAGGGCAGCGGATAGCTCAAGCTTGGGGATAGTCATATTTTCAAGGGCGCGACTCAAAACACAAAGAAAGTGAAACTATCAGCGAAACCAAAGAAGGAAGACCCCCAGAAGACCCAGTTAAACAAAGAAATTTAAGAAGGAAGACCCGTTCGAAGACCTGTCAGCCAAATCAAGAAGGAAGACCCGTTCGAAGATCTGTCAGTCATTAAGAAGGACGACCCCTACCGGATAGTTCGTGAGCAAAAGTTGTATTAAAAAATATATAAGTTCAATTAGGTTATATTAGATTATAAAAAAAAACAAAATTTAAGGTGGATCAACTAACATATAAGAAAAATTTAAGGTGGATCAACTAACTTTAGATTTTGAAAAACTAAAAATGATTAACTCTCAAACAAGGACCGATCTCACTGCAGATTTGGTCAAACAATTGATAGCACTTCAAATTTCACAAGTACAAGAGCAAATTGTAAATTTAAAACAACAAATATAAACTAAATCCGATCAGGTATCAGATTATCAGGCAGAAACAATAGACGAGACAATAAAAGATGACACCACATTAAAGGTAATAGAATCCCTACCAATTTTCAATGGTGGATTAAACCAATACGTAGGATGGAGGGAAGCTGCAGAAACTGCAGTGAAGTTATATAAGAAAGGAAGTAAGCAATATTATATTGCATTAACAATTTTGAGAAACAAAATAACAGGACCAGCACATGACGCACTGACCAATCACTGGACAGTTTTAAATTTTGATGCCATACTTTCACGACTTGACTTTGTTTACAGTGACAAGAGACCAATTTACATAATAGAACAGGAGTTAAGCGTTCTCCGACAAGGGAACCTTTCAATTATAGATTTCTATAACGAGGTTAACAAGAAAATGACCTTGTTAATAAATAAGACAATAATGACTCACGGAAAGGACAGTGAAATCACCAAAGAATCAAATAAAAAAATTAGAGACAATGCGTTACGCATTTTAATAACATTCGGGCCCAATTTGCCTACCAATTCAGCGGCCCCAGAAATTCAGGGAATAATAATTACAATACCTTAAGATTCAACCAACGACAACCTAGGACTAATAGTTCACCATTCGACCAAAAAAGGGATTTTCAGAGGAATAACATGTCTTGGGGACAACCCTATTTCTTGGGTAATAGACAACAAAATCAGGCCCCAGAACCAATGGATGTAGACGAATAGATACAAGTCCGGAACCGACAGAACAGCAATCAATTCAGGGGAAATAATAACAATAGAAATGATCGGGAGAATACTAACGGTTATTATAGGAGAAATAATAACAATTATAACCAAGCTCAGCATTTTAGGGCAAACGTAGTACAGAATAATCAGTCTAACGACAATCAAGCGCAGAAACGAAAGCCAAACAAAATGTCGGAACGACCGGCTAATAAAGCAATGAGGATAAATAACATTGAGGAGGATCATTTTTTAGATCAGCCCCCGAAGTAGGACTGCCCTACTTAAAAAGAGTAGATAAAAAAATAAACTGAGAATTAAAAGTTTTGATAGATACGGGAGCAACTTCCTGTTATATAAAAAAAGGAATTTACGAAAATAAAAAAGAATTATCAATTTATAAGAAAGTTGCTACAGTGAATGGGTTTTCAATAATTAAATATTTCCATAATATAACTATTTTCAACACAAAACAAGTGTTTTATGAAATAGATGGAATGGAGGCAGATTTACTAATAGGATTTAACCTATTAAAGAAAATCGGAGCTGTTATTGATACAGGAAAGGGGACTTTAAGTTATAAAGACAATGAAGAGAAACTAATATTTAAACTTTATAGAAGGAAAAACCATCCTTCCGTTGAAGGAATATATAATAAAAAAATATTTTGAAGAAGAAAAAGAAATGAAAAGTGATTCAGTAAAGGTAGAAGGAAGTTTATATAGCTTGGGATCAAAAAATCCTGAGCACGCCGACGTAGAATTATCCGTCAAAAGTTTGGGATTCAAATATCCTGAACCCGCCGTCGTTGAATTATCCGACATCCAAAGTTTTAATAGTTTGGGATTAAAATATCCTGAGCACGCCGTCGTTGAATTATCCGACACTAAAAGTTCGAATAGTTTGGGATTAAAGAATCCTGAACACGCCGTCGTTGAATTATCCGACAATGAACAATTTAAAAGTTTGGGATGCAAAAATCCTGAACGCGCCGTCGTAGAAATATCCGACATTCAAAATTATGCAAATTCTGAATTGAAAAAAATGAAATTGTATAACACAATAACCTACAAAGAGGACAATTTAGAAAATCTCAGAGAGAAAATGGTATCTATCATCGAAGAAGACCATGCCAATATAAATTTACAGTTACCGTTCAGAACGGATATAAAAGGAGAGATTAACACTGAACATGATAGACCGGTATATGGCAAGCAGTATCCATACGCTTATTCGGTTAACGATTTCGTTAATAACGAAATAAGTAAAATGTTAGATGAAGACAATGATGAAGATAATCAGACCTAGTAAAAGCCCATATAATTCACCGGTAATAGTAGTACCAAAGAAGGGAGTAAATGAGGACGGAACTCCTAAACATAGATTAGTAATAGACTTTAAGAAACTTAATGAAAACACCATACCGGTCAGATACCCTATGCAAGATCCTTCAGTAATCCTAGCCAATTTAGGTAAAGCAAAGTATTTCTCGGCCATTGATTTAGAGTCAGGTTTCTATCAGATTTTAATGAGGGAATCAGATATTGAAAAAACATCTTTTTCCATAAATAACGGCAAATATGAATTTCTAAGAATGCCTATGGGATTGACGAACGCTCCCAGAATTTTCCAAAGGGCAATGGACGATATACTTAGAGAACAAGTTGGGAAAACTTGTCACGTTTATATGGACGATATAATAATATTTTCAAAAACTATAGAACAACATTATAAAGATCTAATTCATATAATACAGATATTGCAAAACGCTAACATGAAAATTTCCCTAGAAAAGTCTAAATTCTTTCAATTGGAAACCAAAGTTCTGGGATACATTGTTTCCCAAAATATCATTAAAACAGATCCAGACAAAATCTCCACAATACAAAACTATCCAATTCCTAAAAATACCAGAGAGCTACGTAGCTTCTTAGGACTAACAGGGTATTACAGAAAAATTGTCCGAAATTATGCTACTATTGCCAAACCATTAACAAAATATTGAGTGGAGTAAATGGGAAAGTTCCACGAAGGGCATCCAAGAAAACATTAATACAGCTGGATGAACCAGCAATTGGAGCATTTAATAATTTAAAGGACAGTTTAATAGCACATATTGAATTAGTACAACCAGATTACAATAAACAATTCACATTAACCACAGATGCATCGGACATAGCAATAGGTGCGGTTTTGTCGCAAGATGGGAATCCCATAACATTTATTTCTAAAAATTTAAGTAAAACCGAGCAATTATATGCTACTAATAAAAAGGAATTATTAGCTATTGTATGGGCATTAAAAAATTTGCGAAATTATTTATACGGAGTGAGTGGAATTGAAATACATACAGATCACCAACCTTGGTCCTTTGCAATGTCGCAAAAAAATCCAAATGTTGAACTGAAACGTTGGTATTACTTCATAGAAAGTTTCACACCAAAAATCATTTATAAGCCAGGCTCAACTAACGTAGTAGCGGACGCTTTATCTCGGATTAAAATAAATCATATGACAGATAGTGATGTCGACCAGACAGAATCAGAATCAGACATAAATACTCAGCATTCAGCAGAGAGTAGTTTTGAAAACGTCATTCAAGAGACTAGCAAGCCTCTAAACCAATTTAAACAGCAGCTACTATTAGCGCAAGGGAGATTCACAGTTCATGAGTTAGTAAGAGTTTATGAAAATACCCGACATATTATTGAATTTGATACGGTTGACAATCTGCTAATCATTTTAAAAGAATTTATTCAGCCTCACTTAACCACAGGAATACACTGCACTTTAGAAGATTTATACCTTATCCAAAATAAGCTAAAGGAAAACTTCATAAATAAATTTCTCTTCACGAGAAAGTTCCTCCAAGATGTAATAAATTCAGAAGATAAAGCTATAATTATAGAAGAAACACATTGCAGAGCCCATAGAGGACTAGATGAAAATTACAAACAAATAACTAAGCTGTATTATTGGCCAAACCTGCACAAAAAATTAAAAGAATATATAAAAAATTGTGAGATCTGTAACAAAAACAAATATCACAGACACCCTGTAAAAATTCCAATTGGGGAAGCTCCCATTCCAGCAAAAGAAGGAGATCAATTACACTTAGACATATGCCCAAAACCTAACATTCATAACTTGTATAGATTCTTATTCCACTGTATTTACTTAGGTACTTGGCAGCAATAAAGTAGATAGTTTATTGCTTGATCCCTTTTGGTGGGTTCGAGTTTACAAGTGCTATTGTCTATTCTTAGTTGCTAATGTATTTTTCGTGTCGTCATATTCAGTTACATGAAATGACATGAACAATTTTATTTATGAGTATTTGTGTATGAGATTGAACTGTATATTCCTAATATTCATTAAATACATGTCTGTGTCTGAACATTCTGCCGGCCGTTGAACTGGTGTTCAACCATCGCTCAAGTCGACCGCAAACCGGCGTGCAGGGGGTATAGGGGGTGATGACATGGCTGGATCGGGATTTGATGGCCTTGGTTTCCATAGTTGATATTTCTCCTGGAAAATGAAGGCAATGATCAATAAAATTAATATTGCTAGGGTTGCGTAAGCAGCGAGTTGATGATGCTGCACGGTGGTGAGATGGTGTGGCAGCTCCTGATGATTGATGGTTGATAGTTGCTGGCGTAGATCATCAAGTTCTTGAAGAAAGTCTGATGTCTGGTTCTTCAGTTGCCACATTGGTGGCGAGGGTGATGTCATCACGTCATCAAACCGAGTGTAAGTCGATTTTACTTCGCTGATTGTGGTGCTGAAGGTGCTGATGCTTACTTCAGTATTGCGAGCAGTGCAACCAGGGGACATGGAGAGTAGACCAGTTCCTTCCAGTATTATGGTTGACGGAACTCCGTTGCATACTGCTTGAAGTTTAGTTGTAGAATGCGTTGCGAAGATCCATTTATTTGGATGCTGAGTTTTTAGCCACACCGTGTCAGCCTTTGTGTGTGTTACCTGACACAGTGTTTCTGTTTTATTGTTAAACAGTTGATCGTCTGATCGTCTGATGGTGAAAGCAGATGAACTCCTCGTTGTGTACTTTAAGACAACGTCGGAATTCATCTTGGGTAGTGCCCATGAACTGGTCTCGGTGGATTTTCACCGTTACTATGGTGGTTCTGAGGTCAAATAGACTCCAGCTTGTTGAATCCCAAAACGGAATTGGGATGATGCTGAAAACTTCGAGCTGAGCTGTTGAGACCAGCGGTAGCGTCAGCTTGAAGATGACGTGTTTTGCAGTCGGGGTTCCTTCGGAACGCATGATTCTGTAAAGTTGAATCACCTCCTTCGTTGTGACCGGCAGCATTTGATCTTGTGGCAAATGATCTGGTCTAGTTGGTCTATTAGTTGCTCGGGAGACACCAGCGGGGAGCTTATTCTCCGATGATGAATACCGATTAGGACATCAGATATGTCGGACTGCATTCGTTGGAGAGTTGTTGTGAGCAGGGTTAATTGTGCTATTAGTCCTAAGTACGCTTGAGTCAACTGATCGCTGTGATATGACCCTCTTTCTCGGTTGATAGTAGCCATATGCTGTTCCAAAATTTTTAGGCGATTATCAGTTGTTACTTTGTCTTTTCTGACTACGTTTATTGTCGCGTCGACAATTGATGTTTGGTTTTGGAGCAGATGTAGTAGAAAGTCTTCATTGGTTTTCACTTTCTCAATTACTTGAGTCATCTCTTCTGCGTATTTTGCGTCGAGAACACCAAAAAGACTGCTTGCTGCGATCTGCGTTTTCGAGAGGTTTTCATTAAAACGCTTCCTGCTTGTAGCTCGTTATGCACATGTTGAAAGTGTTGAACTATGGAGTTACATGCCGGAACAATTTTTAATTCAGGGCACATGTATCGTAACTCTGAAATTCCAGCAGACATTAGTTGCATATCCTTCCAAGTCATAGTATACGATCATGGTCCACTCAGACGTTGCTATTCTTGATGTTCCAAGTTTCTCATAGAATATTCCTGGCTTGTTTGCGAATTGTGTCACATTTATTGACTGTGACAATGCTAATGGAAGCATGAGCAACAGCACCACTAATGTTGACGTTAATGTAGGTGAAATTTTTGTTGTTCGCTGTGTGGGTGGCTCATCAATCTCCGTGGTGTCACTAATCACGTTGTGGGAACGTTTGACTGCCACATCTTCTGGAAAGAGCGGCGCTAGACGAGTGATCGGGCGCTTGTATACGCCAGATGCTGTCTTAACGTCAACCACTCGTACGTGGTTGTCCTGTCCAGGATATGTCTTAATGATGCGACCCATTGGCCACTTCATTACAGGAAGGTTGTCTTCCTTAACCAAAACTAATAATCCTTCAGGTACGTTTGGTGAAGCGGTCTTCCATTTATGCCGAGCTTGCAATTCTTGGAGGTATTCTGTAGACCATTGTTTCCAGAATGAATGCTTTAGGCGCAATACCAATTCCCAGCGCTTGACCAATGTCCTTCCTTGATGATCAGTATTGACGTCGGGAGGCGTTGTTAATGGTTCACCAATCAAGAAGTGTCCTGGGGTGAGCGCTGTTGTATCAGTGGGATCATTTGACATTGGAGTGATGGGTCGAGAATTGAGAATTGCTTCAATTTCGATTATCACTGAAGCCAAGGCGATGTACGCCTTATCTGGTCTTTTGCCTCGGATCTTATGGTGGATCGAGATTGGTCCACAGTAGTCGACGCCTGCATTAAGAAACGGGCGTGCTTGTGTGACTCGTTGTGCTGGGAGATTGCCCATGATTTGGTGCATCAGCTTTGGCCTAGCCTTGGTGCATCTAACACAGCTGTGGATGATGCTTCTAGCCATTGTCTTGTCATTGATAATCCAATATTGTTGTCTTGCGATTGCCCTTAATGCTTGAGCACCACAATGCATGTTCTCCTCATGTAGCTCCCGCAAAATCATTTTGACGATTGGGTCATTGTAAGGCAGCAAGACTGGGTGTTTTGCGTTGTATGGAAGTAGAGCTTCTTCAAGTCTACCACCAACTCGGATGAGCTCATCGTCTCCTAGGAAGGGAGATAACGATATGATCGAGCTCTTTTTATCCACAGTCTTATATCGTTGGAACTGTTTTAGCTCTGCTGTAAACTCGACTTGTTGTATGGTTCGCAGGATTATAGTGCGGGCGTGAGTCAGTTCTTCTGCGCAGAGCGTCGTGGTGTTCGCTCTGTTGGTTTTGTAGCAGAAGCGTAACATATATGCCACAATGCGTTGCAGCTTGTGAAACGAGTTGCTATGTCTGCAAGTATATAATTCATCCCCAAGTGCGCTGGGTGTGATTGGCAAGCTTACATGTTTAGCTTTTCTCTCAAGATTGCTGGGTTCTATGTTGGGTGCCTTCGTCCAGTTGTCTCGAGATCCGTGCAGGAATAATGGTCCATATAACCACAGATTGTGATCTGCCAGTCTGCTTGCTGCGATTCCTCTCGACAGGACATCGGCTGCGTTGTTGGCCGATGACACGTGACGCCATTGTGACTGGTTTGTTAATGCCTGGATTTTGGCTACTCGATTTGCCACAAAGGTATGGTATGTTGATGACGATGCGTTTATCCAGGATAACACAACGGTAGAATCACTCCAAAACCATCCTGAAACCGTGTTAATGTCCATGTGCAGATCCTGTCGGACTCGGTTTGTGAGCTCGGCACCGAGGACTGCAGCACAAAGTTCTAACCGTGGTAGCGATTGTTTGGCTGTCGGCGCCACACGTGATTTCGAACAGAGCAGTCTTACTGACACTTGGTTGTTTTTGTATGTAGCGCGTACATATACAGCTGCGCCATATGCTCGTTCTGATGCATCTACAAACGTATGGAGTTCTTGGGTAACTGGAATTTTACCATCGTAGATATGCCGGGGAATTTGCATAGTGTTCAATGTTTGTAAGTCGTCCCGGTATTCTTTCCATTCGATTTGGTGTTGTAATGGTAATTCGTCATCCCAATCCAGTTTGAGCTCCCAAAGTTGTTGCATGAAGATTTTTGCCTTTACTACCACCGGTGCAAAGAGTCCTAGTGGGTCAAAGATTTGGGCCAGTTCGGAACATACCACCCGTTTGGTGATGCGTGTAGCCTGGCTTTTCTGTGTTCGTCCACACAATGTATTCTTCTTCGGCATCCAGATGAGACCCAGAGTTTTCACGCTGTAGTGCTCTAGTGTCTCTCCTAGTTTTACATCGGTTACAATATCCTCTTTGGGGATTCCTTGGAGAAGTTGCTCATTGTTGGAGCACCACTTGCGCAATTTGAAACCGGACGGTAGCAATATCTTATTTAGTTCTTGTCGAACATGAATTGCTTCTGGAATCGTGTTTGCTCCAGTTAGACAGTCGTCAACATAGAAATCTGTTTTTAATGTTGTTGATCCTACTGGTAGTCTGTCTTTGTATTGTATTGCCAAATGATCCAGACATTTCGTTGCTAGGAACGGAGCAGCTGTTGTTCCATATGTTACTGTTTTCAGGCGATAGTACCTGATCTCTTCGGATGGATTGTTTCTCCAGACTATCATCTGATGGAATTGATCCTCCGGATTCATCCACACTTGCCGGTACATCTTTTCTATGTCCGCTGTGAATACGTACTTATGAATTCGAAATCGTAGCAGAATGGACATAAGTTCGCTCTGAACGGTGGGTCCAGCCTGCAGAATGTCGTTCAAGGATTTCCCGCTTGTTGACTTGCATGATGCATCGAATACTACCCGAAGCTTTGTGGTGGTGCTCTCAGGTTTGAGTACACAATGATGTGGAATGAAGTAGTGCCTTTTGGGAACTTTTGATGCTGGCACAATCTTCATATGTCCTAGTCGTTCATACTCTTCCATGAAGTCCACATAACTCTTCCAAGTTTTTGTTGAGCTTCGCCGCTCCAGCGCTAGGAATCTTTTTGTTGCGGTTTCCAAAGACTCCCCCAGGGCTGAAGGGTGTTCGGAAAATGGGAGCTTTACAATAAAACGGCCGTCTGAAGCTGTCTGAAGATTTTCTATAAAATGAGCTTCACACCGTGCTTCCACTGGAGTGCGTGGTTTGTCTTCCGTCTCTAGATTGTCCAGAGTCCAGAATCTTTCCATGAGCTCGTTTACTCCCGTGGCACAAATAAGTGAGGAATTGTGGGCAGATTTGACTTTTCCTGCCACAATCCATCCCAGTTTCGTGTTTTGTAGCAACGGGCCTCCTGTCCTTAGCTGCTGTTGATCTGGTATCAGCAGCGAGTAGTAATGCTCGGCTCCGATTAGCATGTCGATTTTGCCTGGCTTATGGAAGTTTGGATCTGCCAGTGAGATCTTGCTTGGTATGTTTAAGCTATCTGAATCGAGTGCCTGAGCTGGTTGATCAGCTATTATCTGTGGTAATACGAAAGCTTCAATTCTTTGCGTAAAACCATTGTGAAGGGATTTCATGAGCACATTTACTCGTGCTCTGCTGGTCTTTGATTGACCTCCAATTCCTTCGATCCGTAATGTTGTGTCTTTTAGTTTGAGTGACAACATTGATGCCATTCGTTCAGAGATCAAGTTTATCTGTGATCCTGAATCTAGCAGTGCTCTGAAATTAGCAACCTGCCCGTTGTTGGCTTCTACTGCCAGCTTTGCTGTGGCCAAAAGATTGTAACTATTGTTACTTGCTGCACCAACCGTCGGGCCTCTTGATTCTGTAGCTGCGCCTGATGCTGTTTCCAAATGTAGCATCGTGTTGTGCTTCTTGTCACACTTAAAGCAGTTTCGACCAGGGCATGCGTTTGTTTTGTGATTTGTTCTAAAACAATTAACGCACATTTTTTGTTTTTGTACCCAATTTAGTCGTTCTGATGGAGATTTGGAGCGAAATTCTTCGCATCCGTAGAGCCAATGGCTTGCTTTTTTGCAGAATGTGCATAAGGGTGCTCGTGTTCTCCCTGTGTTTGCTGATGCACATGTCGTGCCTTTTGGCTCTTTCCTTGATGCTGGTGGCTTCTTACTGGTTCCTAGAACCCGAATTCTTTGCTCCAAGAACTGAAGCATCGTATCCAGCGCCTGAATGTTCTTTGAGCTTCCCAATGATTGCTCATACAAGGCCTTATTTGTTACATCCAGTTTGTTTCTGATAATGGCAATCAATATCGGATCCCATGTAGATATATTGATGCCCAATCCCTTTAGTGATGCAAGGGATTCTATGGTTGTTATATACAATTCTTTTAATGACTTTGGATCGTCATTAATTGTTTGGTGATTGAGGAAGCGGTTCAGTACCGTGTTTGAAACATCTCTGGGATTGTTGTATGCGTCAACTAGTATTTCCCAAGCGGCTTCATAATTTTCTTCCTTTAGATCGATATGTCGCATCAATCTTTCTGCCTCGCCGGTAACGGTGGTTTTAAGATACCACATCTTTTTCACCGTAGGCATGTTGGTCTCATGCACCATGCATGAGAACAGATCGAAGAACTGGGTCCATTTTAATAGATCCCCATCAAACTTTGGGATGCTGATGCGTGGAAGATGCACGTTATCCGTGTTTGGTGTGGCTGATTTTGCCAATGCTCTTTGGACCTTACTTTCCAGTGTTAGGTAGGATTCCATGTCATACCCTCCTTCCACTGGGTCGTCATATTCCTCATGAATTGTGAAGTGGACTTCCTGTGCTTGAGTCCATAGTGATTTTATCAAATCATTTGATGTGCGTCCATCCGCCTCTGAAAGTTGTTCCAGATTGCGTTTAACGGACTCTACTATGGCCTTTTGTCGGCGACATAGTGAAAGCAGTTTGCTGTAATCCTTTTAGGGCTGCTGGATCAGACCGCTTTCTCTGGGATCTACTGGAGGATTCTCATGCTTTTCTTTAAAGACGATTTGACGTTCCCCACGAGCACTAGTAGTCTGTGATAGCTTATCCAGGCATTCGGTAAAGATCGTAATGTGTTGCTTACAGGTTGTACGTAAGCCTTCACGGAATTTTACGTATTCATCTGTTTTGTCTGTATCGCGAAGTTTGGAGTCGTTTTTGTTAAAGCGATTCCACGCATTTTCGAGTGCTGATATTTTGGCTTGAAAATAAGAGGCCGTTTGCTTTCGTTCTTGGGAATCTTTTTTAAAGTTCCGAATGCACCTCGATATTTCCTCACCAATCTCTTGTTGCACATCCATTGCCATTGTAGCGGCAGCTTCTGCCTCCATATGTGTATCCATTCTATCTGTTTGTACTTATTACTTTTTGACCCGTTGGGAGTGTTTTATTTGCTTTGAAGCTGGATACGCTCCGAATCGCAACCGTTGTTGGTCAGAAAGGTAATAGTACAGGTGATGTGTTGGATGGAGGGATTTGTGCTGTTTCCAATCTATGGAACGCACGAAAAAACAAAAATTGATTGCCTCGGTGGTAATCGAATTCTATAGCTGTTTTTCTGTTGGCTGATAACCTGAATATGTCAGATTTGCCAAAGTGATACTTATTGGTAGGAGATGCTACCGTAAGTGTATGGCCTGATGCCAAATTTTTATTGAAGATGTCCTGTTGACTGCTTCAATCTGATGTCCAGATCGAATCCTTTCACTGTAGCTTGTTATACAGTTTGAAAGGATGACCAAGGTCGGGGTCACCAAATGTTAATGTGTATGTGTTTGTGTGTAGGAAGCTGGGTTGCATACGGTACTTAAACCGTCTACAGTTTGGTCGTCGCAACTAGAACTTGAACCAGTTGGACTGCGGAGAGGGTATCCTACGGTGCGCAAGTGAGGATCTGAAGCCACAGCGACAGCCTCTGTTGATTGCGATGGAAGATGAGTGACAGGCAGCTATGGTACTGTTTCTGATACTGACTTTATTGAACAAATGCATCTCCTTATATAGCTAACAGTGGAATTCTTATTCTATGGGAAGGACCTCACAGGCTCCTTGTGAGTGTATTTTTAGATTGGGTACACTTACTCTGTGCGGGGGTTATATTTCAGTGTATTTACTTAGGTACTTGGCAGCAATAAAGTAGATAGTTTATTGCTTGATCCCTTTTGGTGGGTTCGAGTTTACAAGTGATATTGTCTATTCTTAGTTGCTAATGTATTTTTCGTGTCGTCATATTCAGTTACATGAAATGAGATGAACAATTTTATTTATGAGTATTTGTGTATGAGATTGAACTGTATATTCCTAATATTCATTAAATACACGTCTGTGTCTGAACAGGTACCATTTGGAAATGGATAGCAGGCAGCCCTGATCATGACGACTTATTGAAAATACAAAATAAAGTAAATGAATTAACTGAAAATAATAATAACCAATTTGTAATAAATTCAAAATTTTTCCAAGAAATTGAATTGCTATCAAATTCATTAAAAAATGTCATCTTCAATGAAGAAACGATACTGAGAAAGCATCGTTTAAAATTAATAACTTTTGACCTACTAAATTTAGTTGATACCATAACCCTCTTAAAAGTAAACATTTTCAATACAAAAATTTTAAATAAAAACGAAATAGAGGACATTTATAAGCATGAAAAACATCCTGTTGAACTGTCTGATCTGCTGGACATAGCAACGGTTAAAATAATTCGAAATGCAGATTTAATAATCATTTACATAAAATTAAAGATATTTGCAAGTTTTACCATGCAAGAGCCATCTCACAAAATGATGGAATGTTAGTTATAAGTGAAAAAGTTTGTGAATGTAAGGAGAAATACTATTTAATGAATAATTTTAAAAGTGAAACTTTTAACAATTACGCACAAATAAATTTAAAGAATACCTGTTTCACCAATTTACTTAATGGCTTTAAAGCCAACTGCACTAAAAAAAGGGAAAAAAACAAAGAAATATACATCATTCGGGATGGTGCCATATTAGTTTCAGGCAAAAATATCGTAGACAATACTACTTTGTTAGGATCGTATCTCCTTATATTCAAAAACACAAATGTAATAAATAATATAACCCACATAAATGATAAGGGTAAAATTCTAAGATATATATCGCATCATAGATATAGCGATTTTGAATTAGTTGATTATATACAATCGAATGATAAGCATTTTTCTTTTGATAATGTTAATATTTTAAATCCCCTTATAACATTAGGTAATACGGCCTTACCATTAACAACATTATTTTTAATCATTTTGATATTGTTAATGTTATTTTACTTCGGCTATAAATTAACCAAATTTGTACTTATTAAATCAATATGAATACCGTCAGAAGAAATAGTGAAAAGCAACATTCAAATACTGTCAGAAGAAATTAGAGCTCTATCAGAACTTCAAAATGTATCGGGACGAAACATTTAAGAATGGGGGGAGTTAACGTACCCAATTCTATTGAGCTCTTATACGAGTTGTAAACAAATTTTGGCTTTCCAAAACGAAAACAATTTCAATAAATCAAGACTTTATAAAAAATTTCAAGAAGTGGGTTCTCCTACTTCTCACTCTCGTTATGTAATAGCTCGGTCAAACTTTTCAGTTCTTAATGCTCAATGCTATAAGAACTACCTATCTCGTTGCAGGATACGTTTTTCTCAGGACCCTAAACAGTTTTACTGCTTCGTAAACAGTAAGCGTAGAACGTCCGCACACCCATCCTCGCTATCATTTTGTAATACGTCGGCAAATAATGATCAGGCAATTGCCGATCTTTTTGCCCAGTTTTTCCAAACTACCTATTCTGAGGAACGCTACTCTGGTCAACCGTACCCATACGGATTACCGAGGTCGAACGGCATTTTCAGTCCCTTGTTAAATGAGTATTCCCTACTTCAAGATCTTCGACTAGTTAAGCCGGTGTTTTCACCGGGTCCAGACGGGGTTCCAGGTTGTGTACTCAGGTACTGCGCCGAGGCTCTGTGTGGACCATTGCTTAAACTATTCACCATGTCCATTGATTCATCTTGCTTCCCCCCAATCTGGAAGGAATCGTTTATAATTCCTCTCCATAAAAAAGGTAGTAAGTCTGATGTAAAAAATTATAGAGGTATAGCAAAGTTATCCGCTATTCCCAAATTGTTTGAGAAGGTTTTAACTCCGCACTTGCAACATCTCTGCAAGTCACTTATATCTCCAACTCAGCATGGATTTATAAGGCGGCGATCAACCACCACGAACTTGTTAGAGTTTACCTCTTTCATTATTAAAGGCTTTCAAGGTAACTTACAGACGGATGTTATTTACACCGACTTTAGTAAAGCATTCGACTCTGTAAACCATTCCCTTTTAGCACATAAACTTGACCTTTTAGGGTTTCCGCCCAACCTCCTGAGATGGATTTCTAGCTATCTTTGTTCTAGGTCTCAAAGAGTCCTCTTCAAAAACTCCCTCTCTTTACCAGTAAAGGTTTCTTCGGGAGTACCACAGGGCAGCCATCTAGGCCCCTTACTCTTCACACTCTTTATTAATGACTTGCCTTCAGTAATAACATACTCTCGAGTACTTATGTATGCGGATGATGTTAAACTCTGTGTCCAGTACAAGGACATTTCATTTCATTCTCGCTTGCAATCCGATCTCAATAGCTTTCAGTCATGGTGTTGTGCAAACTTGTTACACCTTAATGCCTCGAAATGCAAAGTTATGACATTTCATCGTTCTAACCCTTTGTTGGCTCCCTACACCCTATTTGGGGGTTCTCTTGAGAGAATTACCCTGGTGGATGATCTGGGTGTTATGTTAGATCCCAAGTTAAAGTTTTCCGAACACATTTCTACCATGGTAAATAAGGCCATGGGCGTGCTTGGGTTTATAAAGAGGTGGTCAAAGGAATTTGACGACCCCTATATAACAAAGACTCTCTATACCTCGCTTGTTCGTCAGATCTTAGAATACGGCTCCTGTGTATGGTGCCCTCAGTACAAAGTACACCAGGACCGTATAGAATCAGTACAGAAAAACTTTTTACTCTTTGCTCTGCGGGGCCTTAACTGGGATGCGGGTGTAAGACTCCCATCTTACTCTAGTAGACTATTATTAGTAAACCTCCCATCCTTAGTTAACCGTAGAAAAATGCTTGGTGTGATATTTATGCACAACTTGATCAGGGGTGACATAGACAGCCCTGATCTGTTGAGCCGCATAAACTTCACGATTCCTATTAGACTGACTAGAAACTTTATACCGTTGTTCCTTCCACTTTGTAGATCGAATTATTCCTTGCATGAACCGTTTAGGGTCTTATGCTCGGACTATAATTCCCTCTACCATATTATATCCTCCACTAATTCTCTTCCTCTTATTAAATTACTAATCCTTACACACCTTTCTAGTAATTAGTAATTGTAGTGGTATTTGTATTTTGTATTTTCTTGCATGCTTAATTTCTTAATAAGTTTAGTGCTAATTTTCCTCGAAGGTTAGTCTAATATCTATCTTTCTTGCATGCTCGCGTTTGGTTCGGCTACGCACCGCGCGTCATGCGGCAGCGCCCCTCGGTCGGTTGGGCGGGAGGAGGGCTGCGTTTTGCCTGGGATCCGCGCGTAACAGCCTTCTGCTGGTGTCACACGGGCCACTTGACGGTGCAGTATTTGCATCGCCTCTTGTTAGATGCAGTCATTGCATGTCAACGTCCAATTATTTGGATTCTACATCAATTATCTCTCTATAAAAACTTAAATTAGTAATATGGAAAAGTTCAGCGTATGTTTCATAAACGTCTCTGTCGTCTTTGAGCAATAGATAGTCACTATGCGTATAGTCAATTACTTCCGAAGTCGTCAATATATCAAAAGTCAGTATAAGTATATTCGCATACATTTTCTGGAAAAAATATTTAATATTTGATGTTATCTTTATGTATAATTCTGTTTCTATTGTTGATTATAATTTTATTCGGTCGATTTTCCTTAACTACATGCTGTTTGTATCGGGATTGAAGTTTATTTCTTTCCCCGAATTTCTTTTCATAAACTACTTCTCCTATTTTATAATCTTTTTCTCTTCTATCTTTGTTATGTAGCTTAAGCATTTTGGTCTGAGCTTCCTTAAGTAATATTGGATTATTTTTGTGCTCTATTTTGTTATACAATATGTCATATGGCATTTGATTGGTCGTTGAATGTATCGTCAGGATATATTTCAGTGCCGCCCTTATTATTATTTCTGAATAATCTTTTAGATTTAGTTCATCCTTGATGCACCGCGCTATTTCTGTTAGTGTGGAATGTACCCTTTCTACCTGACCATTTGAGATGCTGTGTCTGGGATCAGCATAATAAATAGTTAAGTTACTTCTTTTTATGAATGATCTAAATTGTGCTGAAGTAAAGCTTGGTTCGTTATCAGTCATTAATGATGTTGTTAACGGAAAGTGTTGCAAACTTTCCATTATTACCTTAATTTCAATGTTTAATTTACTTTGAATTTCCTTGACCACCAAGTATTTGGAATAAGAATCTATACAAGTTATGAATGTTAGGTTTTAGGCATAGTATATGTCTAAGTGTAATTGATCTCCTTCTTTTGCTGGAATGGGAGCTTCCCCAATTGGAATTTTTACAGGGTGTCTGTGATATTTGTTTTTGTTACAGATCTCACAATTTTTTATATATTCTTTTAATTTTTTGTGCAGGTTTGGCCAATAATACAACTTAGTTATTTGTTTGTAATTTTCGTCTAGTCCTCTATGGGCTCTGCAATGTGTTTCTTCTATAATTATAGCTTTATCTTCTGAATTTACTACATCTTGGAGGAACTTTCTCGTGAAGAGAAATTTATTTATGAAGTTTTCCTTTAGCTTATTTTGGATAAGGTATAAATCTTCTAAAGTGCAGTGTATTCCTGTCGTTAAGTGAGGCTGAATAAATTCTTTTAAAATGATTAGCAGATTGTCAACCGTATCAAATTCAATAATATGTCGGGTATTTTCATAAACTCTTACTAACTCATGAACTGTGAATCTCCCTTGCGCTAATAGTAGCTGCTGTTTAAATTGGTTTAGAGGCTTGCTCGTCTCTTGAATGACGTTTTCAAAACTACTCTCTGCTGAATGCTGAGTATTTATGTCTGATTCTGTCTGGTCGTCATCACTATCTGTCATATGATTTATTTTAATCCGAGATAAAGCGTCCGCTACTACGTTAGTTGAGCCTGGCTTATAAATGATTTTTGGTGTGAAACTTTCTATGAAGTAATACCAACGTTTCATTTCAACATTTGGATTTTTTTGCGACATTGCAAAGGACAAAGGTTGGTGATCTGTATGTATTTCAATTCCACTCACTCCGTATAAATAATTTCGCAAATTTTTTAATGCCCATACAATAGCTAATAATTCCTTTTTATTAGTAGCATATAATTGCTCGGTTTTACTTAAAGTTTAAGAAATAAATGTTATGGGATTCCCATCTTGCGACAAAACCGCACCTATTGCTATGTCCGATGCATCTGTGGTTAATGTGAATTTTTATACCCGATACTCAAAATGAGTATTGGGGTATATTAGATTTGTGGTAAAAGTGGATGTGTGTAACGTCCAGAAGGAATCGTTTCCGACCCCATAAAGTATATATATTCTTGATCAGCATCAATAGCCGAGTCGATTGAGCCATGTCTGTCTGTCCGTCTGTCCGTCTGTCCGTCCGTCCGTCTGTCCGTCTGTCCGTCCCCTTCAGCGCCTAATGCTCAAAGACTATAAGAGCTAGAGCAACGATGTTTTGGATCCAGACTTCTGTGATATGTCACTGCTACAAAAATATTTCAAAACTTTGCCCCGCCCACTTCCGCCCCCACAAAGGGCGAAAATCTGTGGCATCCACAATTTTAAAGATACGAGAAAACAAAAAACGCAGAATCGTAGAGAATGACCATATCTTTTAGACTGCGGAATCTGAATTGGATCGTATTACTATTATAGCCAGCATCAAGAAAACAATTTCATTTTTTCTCGCCCTGTCTCTCTCTAACACACAGGTAGCATAGGCGGCTTTGCTTAGAGTAAAACATTAGCGCCTAGATCTCAGAGACTATATAAGCTAGAGCAACCAAATTTGGTATCCACACTCCTAATATATCAGACCGAGACGAGTTTGTTTCAAAATTTCGCCACACCCCCTTCCGCCCCCGCAAAGGATGCAAATCTGGGGATATTCACAAATCTCAAAGACTATTAACGCTAGAGTAACCAAATTTGGAATCCGCACTTCTCTTAGATCTCACTATAAAACGTGTATCTCAAAATTTCGCCCCACCCCCTTCCGCCCACACAAAGGACGAAAATCTGTTGCATCCACAATATTGCAGATTCGAGAAAACTAAAAACGGGGAATCATAGATAACGACCATATCTATCAGATTGCTGAATCTGGATCAGATCAGATAATTTTTGTAGCCAAAAGGAACAAATCAATTTGCAGTGGCTACGCAGCGCGTGACATCACGCTCAGACTGATTTTCTGTCTCTCTCGCACGCACTCTTTGTCGTGTCGTTTAATATTAGCGGCGTCTGCCGGAGGAAAGCCATACTGACTTAGTATCGGGTATAACTGTAGAGTTGCGGTGTCCGCAGCAACTCACAACGTTCCCCCTCGTTTATTGTAATCTGGTTGTACTAATTCAATATGTGCTATTAAAATGTCCTTTAAATTATTAAATGCTCCAATTGCTGGTTCATCCAGCTGTATTAATGTTTTCTTGGATGCCCTTCGTGAAACTTTCCCATTTACTCCACTCAGATATTTTGTTAATGGTTTGGCAATTGTAGCATAATTTCGGACAAATTTTCTGTAATACCCTGTTAGTCCTAAGAAGCTACGTAGCTCTCTGATATTTTTAGGAATTGGATAGTTTTGTATTGTGGATATTTTGTCTGGATCTGTTTTAATGATATTTTGGGAAACAATGTATCCCAGAAATTTGGTTTCCAATTGAAAGAATTTAGACTTCTCGAGGGAAATTTTCATATTAGCGTTTTGCAATATCTGTATTATATGAATTAGATCTTTATAATGTTATTCTATAGTTTCTGAAAATATTATTATATCGTCCATATAGACGTGACAAGTTTTCCCAACTTGTTCTCTAAGTATATCGTCCATTGCCCTTTGGAAAATCCTGGGAGCGTTCGTCAATCCCATAGGCATTCTTAGAAATTCATATTTGCCGTTATTTATGGAAAAAGATGTTTTTTCAATATCTGATTCCCTCATTAAAATCTGATAGAAACTTGACTCTAAATCAATGGCCGAGAAATACGTTGCCTTACCTAAATTGGCTAGGATTACTGAAGGATCTTGCATAGGGTATCTATCCGGTATGGTGTTTTCATTAAGTTTCTTAAAGTCTATTACTAATCTATGTTTAGAAGTTCCGTCCTCATTTACTCCCTTCTTTGGTACTACTATTACCGGTGAATTATATGGGCTTTTACTAGGTCTGATTATACCTTCATCTAACCTTTTACTTATTTCGTTATTAACGAAATCGTTAACCGAATAAGCGTATGGATACTGTTTGCCATATACCGGTCTATCATGTTCAGTGTTAATCTCTCCTTTTATATCCGTTCTGAACGGTAACTGTAAATCTATATTGGCATGGTCTTCTTCGATGATAGATACCATTTTCTCCCTGAGATTTTCTAAATTGTCCTCTTTGTAGGTTATTGTGTTATACAATTTCATTTTTTTCAATTCAGAATTTGCATAATTTTGTATGTCGGATATTTCTACGACGGCGCGTTCAGGATTTTTGCATCCCAAACGTTTAAATTGTTCATTGTCGGATAATTCAACGACGGCGTGTTCAGGATTCTTTAATCCCAAACTATTCAAACTTTTAGTGTCGGATAATTCAACGACGGCGTGCTCAGGATATTTTAATCCCAAACTATTAAAACTTTGGATGTCGGATGATTCAACGACGGCGGGTTCAGGATATTTGAATCACAAACTATTGACTATTTTCTTCTTCAAAATATTTTTTTATTATATATTCCTTCAATGGAAGGATGGTTTTTCCTTCTATAAAGGTTAATTTGTTTAAAGAAAGAACCTCATCATATATTAGTTTCTCTTCATTGTCTTTATAACTTAAAGTCCCCTTTCCTGTATAAATAACAGCTCCGATTTTCTTTAAAAGGTTAAATCCTATTAGTAAATCTTCCTCCATTCCATCTATTTCATAAAACACTTGTTTTGTGTTAAAAATAGTTATATTATGGAAATATTTAATTATTGAAAACCCATTTACTGTAGCAACTTTCTTATAAATTGTGAGGAACCAGGGTTCCCACAGGCCGAGTGCGACCAAGAGCACAGTCGGATAAAAGCTGACGGCTGGCCGGATAAGGCGAAGGTCAAGCCAGACGCCCACGGTTATCCGGATGCGGCGAAGAGGCCAAGGGCCTCGAGAGGGGAGGTGCCCTGCTCTCGGAGAGAGAGACACAAGAGAGGCAAAGGAAACGGCGGGATCGGGCCGGCAATAATCTGGCGCATGACCAAATAAGGGCATGGGATCACGCCACCGGCCAGGCCCCGTTACGAAGGCCGTGGAAACCAGGAGACGGCGATGGAAAACTACCGACGCTGAGCCGGGGCCTGGCAAGGGGCTATAAAAGGAGGTAGCGGCGTCGAAGCGGGTCTCTTTTCCCGCGGATAAGTAAGCGCGCGCGCACGTTGAGACCCGGTCGAAACGCAAGAGTGATACTCGGTACGAAACAAAGAAGTGTAGTGAAGTGTAGCAGCAGGCAGACAGGCCCCGCCTGCCCCCCCAGAGTAAGTCTAAATTAAGTGAAGATCCCCGTACGCCGGCGGAAGCTAGGAGGGGAGTGCGAGACGTGGAGTGCGGATTCGAGTGGCGGACCAAAGCAATAGCGGAGGTCAACTCGACCCAATCAATAGCCTCGACGCTGCCACACCCGACGAGAGCCCCCGCGTGGTGGAGATCGGTAGTTAAGAGAAACTGTAACACCTAGCCCTAAGTCCTAATAGAATTGCGAATAAAGCGAAATTCAAATAAAAAGAAAAGGAAAGTCTTATCATTTGTCGTTGGGGGCAACAATAAAAATACGTTGCTGCGAATCTGCCGACCGCTGAGCAAGCCCAGCAAACTCAAGCGAGCCCAAAAAGCAGGTTCGTTACAACTGGCGCCCAACGTGGGGCCTACAACGACAAATAATAGGACAAAGGGAGGGAGAGTATAGACGAGAGAATGGGGAAGGGACAATGGATCCATCGGTTGAGAAAGGAGGAGCTTGTCCAATGCGGCCACGCCTTCGGCGTGCGGCTGGAGGGCACCGTGGACGAAATGAGAAGAACCTTTAAGGAATGGATGAGGGAACACGAGGATGAGGCAGAGTGGGCCGATCTGATAGAGGTATGGGAGTGTCGGGCGAACAGGTCCTCGCCGACACCCCGGGCGGACGATAAACAAGCCGCGTACGAGCACCTGGCGCCCCCACCCGGCGCAGCCGCGGCTGCGCTGTGGAGGTCCCCAGTCGATATACAAAGAGAGTTGATAGCGAGTCTCTCAGTGCCAATACCGGAACGCTCACACACAGGAACGCCTAGCAGGCCCCGTCACCCAGGAAGGGATCGAAGCCGAGAAACCGAAAGGGAGAGAGTCGAACCAGCCACCACACGGCCAGCACACCTGGACTACGCTAGAGTGGCGAAACAGGTGAGAGAGTGGTCGTTCCGGTTCGACGGTACGACGAAGCCTCTCGAGTTCTTGGAGCAGGTCGAGTGGTCCGCCGAGACGTACGGTCTGGATCCGGATCTGATCCCCAGGGCGATGCCGGAGCTGCTAAAAGGACGGGCGCTGATGTGGTTCGTGGCGAACAATCGGCAGTGGAGAACGTGGAAAGAGTTCTCTTCCAGCTTCCAGGCTTACTTTCTGCCTCGGGGATATTTTGAGAAGTTGCTGCAGGAAGTGAGGATGCGGAAACAGAAGTGGGGCGAGCCGTTCAAAGAATACATGGTAGAGATGCAGACACTTATGCGACCCCTGAAATGTCCCCAAGAGGAGCAAACGGAGTTGATTCGGGAGAATAGCATGCCCGACTTGAGAGCGTATATGAGACCACACCGGTGCAAGGATCTCGACACCATGATGGAACTGGCAGACGAGTTCGAGGCGCTGGTAAGGGACCGCCTAGAGTTCCAACGGGAGAATCCAACCGTGAAAGCCCGGGCAGCGAATCCCTTCCACAAGCCGGCCGATACGACGGCATGTCGGCGATGCAAAGACGGCCCGCTGGAGGAGGCAGCACGGGAGGAAAGGGGAGCGCATGGCCGCTTGCCGACACCGACCAACGGCAATATCGAGGATGGATATGTCAAGAATCCGGCCCAGGCGTGCCGAAGGTGTGGGAGCGCGGATCATTGGAGCCGGGAGTGCAACGGTCGACCTCTCACCTACTGCTGGAGATGCGGAAAAGTGGGCATCTCGGCATGGCAGTGCTGCAGGAAGACGGGAAACGCCCCGCGACCCACGCCGCGGAGGGCCGTGCCAGGGTCGCAAGAAACGGTCCCTCAAGCCTAGTCGGCAGGCTGATCAGCGAGGAGGAGCAGTTATCCGCAGTAGTGGAGGTCGCGGGCATGGAGCTGCAAGCCACGGTGGATACAGGAGCCACCAGCAGTTTCGTGAGCCGCGAGCTGGCGGACCGACTGAAGGGTGAAGGCCGGGAGGTGGCGGCAAGGAAAAGGGTGAGGTTGGCAGATGGCCATAGCCAGGAGATCACACACCAGATCGAAACGAAGGTAGGCTTTGGGAACAAGGAGATCCCAATGGTGCTACTCGTATTGCCGGGTGTGATCGATGAGTTAGTGTTGGGATGGGATTTCCTCCGCGCGGTCGGGGCAGTGGTGACCTGTGCAGGACACAGGGTGGTGATCCCTGCCCAAGATCGGGAACGAGGAGGCCAGGAGGAAAGACTGTCCGTGGCGAAGGCCGAAGCTGGAGAGACAGGACCGGAATACGACAACAAAACGGACACGACCCTAAGAACGGCCGCCCGAGAGGTGGCGGAAAGCACAAACGGGAATGAGGGGGCGAGGGAAGAGCCAGTGGAGGACTTCTTGGCCTCTCACCGGGCTCCTCAAGAAGAAGACAGAATGGGTCTGGACCCGGGAACGGCAGGAAGCGTTCGAGGAGGTGAAGAGAAGACTAGTGGCGGACCCCGTGCTGGCGTGCCCTCACTTCTCGAAGAAATTCATCCTGCAGACAGACGCCAGTGATTATGGGCTGGGCGCGATTCTCACGCAGGAGACGGAAAGGGGGGGAGAGCGGGTAATATCGTATGCTAGCAGGACGCTAAACGGACCCGAAAGGAACTATTCGGCGACGGAGAAAGAATGTCTGGCCATTGTGTGGGCCATACGCCGGTTGAGGCCATACTTGGAAGGGTATCGCTTCAAGGTGGTCACGGACCACATGGCTCTGAAATGGTTAAATAGCATAGAGAGTCCGTCGGGAAGAGTGGCGAGATGGGCATTAGAGTTGCAGCAGTACGACTTTGAAATCGCATACAGGAAAGGACAGCTCAACGTGGTAGCCGACGCACTCTCCCGACAGCCGGTGGAGGAGCGAGGACGTCGAATAAGAAATGTGGAGGGAACACCGCCAGTGGGCGAGCCGCCCTGCAAGTGGTTAGAAGGCATGGCAGAGAAGATCAGGAAAGAAGCCCCAAAGTACCCCGACTATGTGGAGAAGGGGGGGAACTTGTACCGGCACATTCCGCACCGGGCCGGGAGCGAAGAAGTCGCCTCGTGGAAGTTATGTGTGCCGAAATATGCCCGAGAAAGGGTTTTAAAGGAGAGCCACGATAACCCGGAGGCAGGCCACGCCGGCGGAAGGAGAACCGCGGCACGGGTGGCGGCAAGGTATTACTGGCCGGGGATGTACAGAGACGTGAGGGCCTACGTGCGAAAGTGCGAACTATGTCTGCGTTTTAAGCCAAGTCAGCTACAAGCGGCAGGGGAGATGTTGACACAGGTACCGGAAGAGCCATGGGCAACGGTATGCGCGGACTTCGCGGGTCCTCTGCCGAGATCGAAGCATGGGAACTCGATGCTGCTGGTGCTAGTGGATCGATTCTCAAAATGGACCGAGTTGGTGCCGCTGAGGAAGGCCACAGCCGAGGCACTAATAAAGGCCTGTCGAGAACGCATAATAGCCCGGTTTGGGGCACCCAAAGTCTTCATTACGGACAATGGGGTGCAGTTTGCGGGCAGGGCATTTAAACGATTTCTGGAGCAGCTAGGAGTCCGCCACCAGTTCACGGCGCCATACACGCCGCAAGAAAACCCGACAGAGCGAACAAACAGAACAATAAAGACCATGATCGCTCAGTTCACCGAGGGCGATCAAAGGTGTTGGGACGAAAAGTGGCCGGAGCTAATGCTGGCCATGAATTCGGGAGTGTCGGATGCAACTGGATATTCACCGGCGTTCGTGGTGCAAGGAAGGGAACCCCGGCTGCCAAAGGCCCTATATGACGAGGAGACGGTAGGCACGGGGCAGGGCACAGAGACGCCGGATGAAAATGCGAAGAAGTTAAAAGAGCTGTTTCAGTTGGTACGACGAAACTTGGAAAGGGCAGCCCAGGATCAGGCCAGGCACTACAACCTGAGAAGAAGACCGTGGAGACCCAAAGTGGGAGAAATCGTATGGGCCAAACAGCGCCACCTGTCCAATGCGGCGGAGGGATTCGCCGCGAAGCTGGCACCAAGGTACGATGGGCCATACCAGATAGAGGACTTTATATCCCCCGTTATCTGCCACCTAAGAAAGGAGGGCGACAGGAAGAAGAGAACGGCCCACATACGGGACCTGAAACCCCAGCCCGAGGAGCGAGAGACGCAGGGGTGAGGGGGAATGGATAGAAGGGGTCACCCTAAAAGGGTCACGCAGGACCAGGAACGGTAGGGTGCCACGCAGGACACGGGGAAGGGTGCCGCGCAGGACACGCACGAGACTCGTCAGCACGCAGGGTGACGGACTGGTGCACTTAGAGACGGGGGAAGGGTGCCGCGCAGGACACGCACGAGACTCGTCAGCACGCAGGGTGACGGACTGATGCACTTAGATCTAAATAAAAACGAGGGGGAACGTTGTGAGTTGCTGCGGACACCGCAACTCTACAGTTATACCCGATACTAAGTCAGTATGGCTTTCCTCCGGCAGACGCCGCTAATATTAAACGACACGACAAAGAGTGCGTGCGAGAGAGACAGAAAATCAGTCTGAGCGTGATGTCACGCGCTGCGTAGCCACTGCAAATTGATTTGTTCCTTTTGGCTACAAAAATTATCTGATCTGATCCAGA
>NW_020825670.1:0-66393 GCF_003286085.1 Drosophila persimilis
ACAGCACTTATAAAAGTAAGGGCAAGGATGGTGGCTATCAAAACCTTAGAGCTCTCATTGATTGTGGGTCGCAATGTACCATAATTTCAGAAGAAGCTGAGCAAATATTAAACTTAGTACGAACGTTCCCCGTTGTGAGTTGCTGCGGACACCGCAACTCTACAGTTATACCCGATACTAAGTCAGTATGGCTCTCCTCCGGCAGACGCCGCTAATATTAAACGACACGACAAAGAGTGCGTGCGAGAGAGACAGAAAATCTGTCTGAGCGTGACGTCGGGCGCTGCGTAGCCACTAAAAATTGATTTCTTGCTTTTGGCTACAAAAATGATCCGATCTGATCCAGATTCGGCAACCGGATAGATATGGTCATTCTCTATGATTCTGCGTTTTTAGTGTACTCGAATTTGCAATATTGTGGATGCAACAGATTTTCGTCCTTTGTGTGGGCGGAAGGGGGGGCGGCGAAATTTTGAGATATACGTTTTATAGTGCGATCTAACAGGAGTGCGGATACCAAATTTGGTTACTCTAGCCTTAATAGTCTCTGAGATTTATGAATATCCCCATATCTGCATCCTTTGCGGGGGCGGAAGGGGGTGTGGCGAAATTTTAAAACAAACTCGTCTCGGTCCGATATATTAGGAGTGTGGATACCAAATTTGGTTGCTCTAGCTTTTATAGTCTCTGAGATCTAGGCGCTAATGTTTTACTCTAAGCAAAGCCGCCTATGCTACGTGTGTGTTAGAGAGAGACAGGGCGAGAAAAAATTAAATTGTTTTCTTGATGCTGGCTATAATAATCATACGATCCAATTCAGATTCTGCAGTCTAAAAGATATGGTCATTCTCTACGATTCTGCGTTTTTAGTTTTCTCGTATCTTTAAAAAAGTATATGCCACAGATTTTCGTCCTTTGTGGGGGCGGAAGTGGGCGGGGCGAAGTTTTGAAATATTTTTGTAGCAGTGACATATCACAGAAGTCTGGATCCAAAACATCGTTGCTCTAGCGCTTATAGTCTTTGAGCATTAGGCGCTGAAGGGGACGGACAGACGGACAGACGGACGGACGGACAGACAGACAGGGCTCAATCGACTCGGCTATTGATGCTGATCAAGAATATATATACTTTTCGGAAACGATTCCTTCTGGACGTTACACACATCCACTTTTACCACAAATCTAATATACCCCAATACTCATTTTGAGTATCGGGTATAAAAAGAGCGAACACCGAGGTAAGTGGAGTGTCATCTACAGACTCTTGCACTTCAAAGTACAAAGTAACTTTATCGGTAAAAACTCGTGATTATAATAAAGGTCCTCTAAATATTGAAGCAATTATTCTTCCGAAACTGATGAAAGCTTTACCATTTATTGATAAAACTAAGTGGCAAGATTATGTGTTGGCAGACCCTAACTTTAACAAACCAAGTGGGGTAGATGTAATAATTGGGATAGATTCGTATACCCATATTTTAAAAGACGGAGTAGTAAAAATAGACGGACTACTTGGCCAAAATACAGAATTCGGATGGATTATATCCGGTTGCACCAAATCAAAAGGTGATAAATTTATTGTGGCGACAACAATTGATGTTGGGGACTTAGAGCGGTTCTGGGAATCGGAAAGTGAAAATAATGACGTAGAAGAAGATGTGTGCGAGGAGCATTTCTTGGAAACAACAAGAAGAGATGAGAATGGTAGGTATGTAGTTAAAATACCATTTAAAAAAGAAAAGGATCTAGGAGATTCAAAACCCCAAGCTATAGCGCGATTTTATAGTTTAGAAAGCAAGCTCAGCAATAATAAAACATTAAAAGAAAATTATGTAAAGTTCATGCATGAATATAAAAACTTAGGACATATGGTCCATAGAGTCCAAGAAGATGGGAAATATTATTTACCCCATCAAGGAGTCATAAGAGATTCCAGTCTAACGACAAAGCTGAGGGTGGTTTTCGATGCTTCAGCAAAAACCACAAGCAATAAAAGTTTAAATGATATCATGTGGGTTGGACCAAGGGTCCAAAAAGATATCTTCGATATTATGGTGAAATGGCGTAAATGGCCATTTGTAATATCTGCGGACATTGAAAAAATGTACCGGCAAATTAATGTTGATAAAGACGATCAACAATATTTGCATATAATTTGGAGAGATAATCCAAACGAAAAGTTAAAAGATTATAAACTTACAACCGTTCGTACGGTACAGCTTCAGCACCCTACTTAGCAACCAGGGTGCTTGTTGCAATAGCAGATAATTGCAAAAATCAAGCAATTAGGGAAATCATAAAGAATGATTTTTATATGGACGACCTGATGATAGGTGCCGACACGCCAATATTAGAAAGAGAACAGATCGAGTGGCATTTTATTCCCCCGGCAGGACCGCACTTCGGAGGTATTTGGGAAGCTGGGGTAAAATCAGTGAAATATCACTTAAAAAGGGTAACTGGGGACAATAATTTAACCTATGAGGAAATGGCAACTCTATTATGTCAAATTGAAGCGGTACTAAATTCACGCCCTTTGTATACAGCTACCTTGAACAAATGCCAAAAATGGCAAACGAATAGAAGAGTATGCGAAGGTAATTGGCCTTTGAGCAATGCCAATGATAATGCTTGTGAGATAGCTCCTTTCCAACCAAAGGGTAATTCAAATTGCGTTTATAGGAAGATAGCAGAGACAAGGTCATTTTGGGTCGAATTAGAAAGACAGGGTAGTTGGATCTTCAAAGTTCCAGTAAACACTAATGCTAGAATTCAATGTAGTAACTCAAATCAAGAACTAATTGATCTTCCGCAACAAGGAATTTTAACAATAATACATGGTTGTACTGTGCGAACCGATGATAAAATACTAGTACCTCATCACAGTATTCAAACAGAAAGCTACGAGCCAATTTCATCCTTTTATATAAGTAATATAAGTAAAATACCAAAAATTGTTTGGAATCCATTAACAGTACCATTATTTAACCATACAGACGAAATGGATAAGTTAAGAAACGAAATAAAATTGTTAAAAGAAGGTCATCATGACTTGAAAGGACTTAAGTTCCATCATGTATCTGGACATACGCCCTTGATTATCGGAATCATAATAATGATAATATTAATAATCTATGCCATAAGAAGAATTAAAGTAGCACGAAGACTGCAAACGATAGCACTTCCCTACCCACTGGAATTGACTGTAAGTGATTAACTGTACTTGTAATTATAGCTATAAAGAAAATGTACACAAAAAGGTTCACAAGAATCAAAATACAAAACAATGCCACTTTCGGCCCTTTGCAGAATGTTCAAACATGAACATATTATCGTCAATACAATGCCACTTTCGGCCCCTTGCAGAATGTTTAAACATAAATAGATTATTGTACACATTCACTCATGTAACAACACCGATCTCTAAAGAAATTACATAAAGTAGACAAGTTATGACTGCACGGGTGTAAAAAGAGATCTGTAACCCATTAATACGACAACAAAACACAAGTGGAGAAAACACTTAACAAATGCGGTCCTAAAATAAAACTAATGAAAGCATGTACTCAAATAGACACCCTCAGTAAAATGTATCCTCTGCGTAGGTCTAACGATAATTATAGACTACCAAATTGTACCTCCTACCTCATTGTCAAATCACATATAAGGCTCTGATTTTAAGAATAAAATTTAGTTTGAATTTACAACTCAACTCGCAAATGTCTAGACTTTTCTTTTAAGGTCTTAACAACCCAAAGGGAACAAATCAATTTACAGTGGCTACGCAGCGCCCGACGTCACGCTCAGACTGATTTTCTGTCTCTCCCGCACGCACTCTTTGTCGTGTCGTTTAATATTCGCGGCGTCTGCCGGAGGAGAGCCATACTGACTTAGTATCGGGTATAACTGTAGAGTTGCGGTAACGATTTGCCTGATCTTCCGAAAGTGGAAGTACCCACATTCTGGGGCGAAGAAAACGAGTGGGACGGCTTTTCACAAATATTTTGTGAATTAATTCATAACAGAGATAGTCTGAGTACATCTCTAAAATTCAATTATTTGAAAATCGCGATAAAGGGTGAGGCACGGAGTATGGTAGCTCACCTTTTAACTGGGCCGCTGGAGAATTATAATGCCGCTTGGGAATTGCTGACCAAGCGGTATGAAAATAAGCGAAAAATTTTTTCGGATCAGCTGAATCGTTTACTAGACTTACCAATGCTAGATCACGATTCAGCGAAACATATTAAATGGTTTTCTGATTATATAAATGAGTCAATACATTTAATTAAATTAAAGTCACATTTAACAGAAGAAGTTGATGTGATTTTCGCGCACATTGTGTTGAAAAAATTCAACAAAGATACCTTACAATTATATGAAAGTCATATAAAAAGGTCAAAAGAGATCCAAGCATTGCCAGATGTAATGGAATTTTTAGAACAACTTCTCTTTACACGTAGCAGGATAAAGAGTGGAAATCGTTGAAAAAAGTAGTGCAATATGGTAAAATAAAAGAAAATTGTCCGTTATGTAAAATGGCAGGACATACAATAATTCACTGCTATAAGTTTAAGGGAATGAGTCCGATAGATAGAGGCCAGTTTATTAAAAAACAGCGCCTTTGCACAAAATTCTGTAGGCATGATATGTATAAGAAATGCTTTTCTGAAATTTTATGTGGGATTTGTAAAAAACCTCATCATACGATGCTCCATATTCCCTACGAAAAGAGGGAAAATGTTAACACTCGCTTGACAAAAGAACAAGCGTTCTTAGCCACAGCACTTATAAAAGTAAGGGCAAGGAATGGTGGCTATCAAAACCTTAGAGCTCTCATTGATTGTGGGTCGCAATGTACCATAATTTCAGAAGAAGCTGAGCAAATATTAAACTTAGTACGAACGAGGGGGAACGTTGTGAGTTGCTGCGGACACCGCAACTCTACAGTTATACCCGATACTAAGTCAGTATGGCTCTCCTCCGGCAGACGCCGCTAATATTAAACGACACGACAAAGAGTGCGTGCGAGAGAGACAGAAAATCTGTCTGAGCGTGACGTCGGGCGCTGCGTAGCCACTAAAAATTGATTTCTTGCTTTTGGCTACAAAAATGATCCGATCTGATCCAGATTCGGCAACCGGATAGATATGGTCATTCTCTATGATTCTGCGTTTTTAGTTTACTCGAATTTGCAATATTGTGGATGCAACAGATTTTCGTCCTTTGTGTGGGCGGAAGGGGGTGCGGCGAAATTTTGAGATATACGTTTTATAGTGCGATCTAACAGGAGTGCGGATACCAAATTTGGTTACTCTAGCCTTAATAGTCTCTGAGATTTATGAATATCCCCATATCTGCATTCCTTTGCGGGGGCGGAAGGGGGTGTGGCGAAATTTTAAAACAAACTCGTCTCGGTCCGATATATTAGGAGTGTGGATACCAAATTTGGTTGCTCTAGCTTTTATAGTCTCTGAGATCTAGGCGCTAATGTTTTACTCTAAGCAAAGCCGCCTATGCTACGTGTGTGTTAGAGAGAGACAGGGCGAGAAAAAATTAAATTGTTTTCTTGATGCTGGCTATAATAATCATACGATCCAATTCAGATTCTGCAGTCTAAAAGATATGGTCATTCTCTACGATTCTGCGTTTTTAGTTTTCTCGTATCTTTAAAAAAGTATATGCCACAGATTTTCGTCCTTTGTGGGGGCGGAAGTGGGCGGGGCGAAGTTTTGAAATATTTTTGTAGCAGTGACATATCACAGAAGTCTGGATCCAAAACATCGTTGCTCTAGCGCTTATAGTCTTTGAGCATTAGGCGCTGAAGGGGACGGACAGACGGACAGACGGACGGACGGACAGACAGACAGGGCTCAATCGACTCGGCTATTGATGCTGATCAAGAATATATATACTTTTCGGAAACGATTCCTTCTGGACGTTACACACATCCACTTTTACCACAAATCTAATATACCCCAATACTCATTTTGAGTATCGGGTATAAAAAGAGCGAACACCGAGGTAAGTGGAGTGTCATCTACAGACTCTTGCACTTCAAAGTACAAAGTAACTTTATCGGTAAAAACTCGTGATTATAATAAAGGTCCTCTAAATATTGAAGCAATTATTCTTCCGAAACTGATGAAAGCTTTACCATTTATTGATAAAACTAAGTGGCAAGATTATGTGTTGGCAGACCCTAACTTTAACAAACCAAGTGGGGTAGATGTAATAATTGGGATAGATTCGTATACCCATATTTTAAAAGACGGAGTAGTAAAAATAGACGGACTACTTGGCCAAAATACAGAATTCGGATGGATTATATCCGGTTGCACCAAATCAAAAGGTGATAAATTTATTGTGGCGACAACAATTGATGTTGGGGACTTAGAGCGGTTCTGGGAATCGGAAAGTGAAAATAATGACGTAGAAGAAGATGTGTGCGAGGAGCATTTCTTGGAAACAACAAGAAGAGATGAGAATGGTAGGTATGTAGTTAAAATACCATTTAAAAAAGAAAAGGATCTAGGAGATTCAAAACCCCAAGCTATAGCGCGATTTTATAGTTTAGAAAGCAAGCTCAGCAATAATAAAACATTAAAAGAAAATTATGTAAAGTTCATGCATGAATATAAAAACTTAGGACATATGGTCCATAGAGTCCAAAGAAGATGGGAAATATTATTTACCCCATCAAGGAGTCATAAGAGATTCCAGTCTAACGACAAAGCTGAGGGTGGTTTTCGATGCTTCAGCAAAAACCACAAGCAATAAAAGTTTAAATGATATCATGTGGGTTGGACCAAGGGTCCAAAAAGATATCTTCGATATTATGGTGAAATGGCGTAAATGGCCATTTGTAATATCTGCGGACATTGAAAAAATGTACCGGCAAATTAATGTTGATAAAGACGATCAACAATATTTGCATATAATTTGGAGAGATAATCCAAACGAAAAGTTAAAAGATTATAAACTTACAACCGTTCGTACGGTACAGCTTCAGCACCCTACTTAGCAACCAGGGTGCTTGTTGCAATAGCAGATAATTGCAAAAATCAAGCAATTAGGGAAATCATAAAGAATGATTTTTATATGGACGACCTGATGATAGGTGCCGACACGCCAATATTAGAAAGAGAACAGATCGAGTGGCATTTTATTCCCCCGGCAGGACCGCACTTCGGAGGTATTTGGGAAGCTGGGGTAAAATCAGTGAAATATCACTTAAAAAGGGTAACTGGGGACAATAATTTAACCTATGAGGAAATGGCAACTCTATTATGTCAAATTGAAGCGGTACTAAATTCACGCCCTTTGTATACAGCTACCTTGAACAAATGCCAAAAATGGCAAACGAATAGAAGAGTATGCGAAGGTAATTGGCCTTTGAGCAATGCCAATGATAATGCTTGTGAGATAGCTCCTTTCCAACCAAAGGGTAATTCAAATTGCGTTTATAGGAAGATAGCAGAGACAAGGTCATTTTGGGTCGAATTAGAAAGACAGGGTAGTTGGATCTTCAAAGTTCCAGTAAACACTAATGCTAGAATTCAATGTAGTAACTCAAATCAAGAACTAATTGATCTTCAGCAACAAGGAATTTTAACAATAATACATGGTTGTACTGTGCGAACCGATGATAAAATACTAGTACCTCATCACAGTATTCAAACAGAAAGCTACGAGCCAATTTCATCCTTTTATATAAGTAATATAAGTAAAATACCAAAAATTGTTTGGAATCCATTAACAGTACCATTAATTAACCATACAGAAGAAATGGATAAGTTAAGAAACGAAATAAAATTGTTAAAAGAAGGTCATCATGACTTAAAAGGACTTAAGTTCCATCATGTATCTGGACATACGGCCTTGATTATCGGAATCATAATAATGATAATATTAATAATCTATGCCATAAGAAGAATTAAAGTAGCACGAAGACTGCAAACGATAGCACTTCCCTACCCACTGTAATTGACTGTAAGTGATTAACTGTACTTGTAATTATAGCTATAAAGAAAATGTACACAAAAAGGTTCACAAGAATCAAAATACAAAACAATGCCACTTTCGGCCCTTTGCAGAATGTTCAAACATGAACATATTATCGTCAATACAATGCCACTTTCGGCCCCTTGCAGAATGTTTAAACATAAATAGATTATTGTACACATTCACTCATGTAACAACACCGATCTCTAAAGAAATTACATAAAGTAGACAAGTTATGACTGCACGGGTGTAAAAAGAGATCTGTAACCCATTAATACGACAACAAAACACAAGTGGAGAAAACACTTAACAAATGCGGTCCTAAAATAAAACTAATGAAAGCATGTACTCAAATAGACACCCTCAGTAAAATGTATCCTCTGCGTAGGTCTAACGATAATTATAGACTACCAAATTGTACCTCCTACCTCATTGTCAAATCACATATAAGGCTCTGATTTTAAGAATAAAATTTAGTTTGAATTTACAACTCAACTCGCAAATGTCTAGACTTTTCTTTTAAGGTCTTAACAACCCAAAGGGAACAAATCAATTTACAGTGGCTACGCAGCGCCCGACGTCACGCTCAGACTGATTTTCTGTCTCTCCCGCACGCACTCTTTGTCGTGTCGTTTAATATTCGCGGCGTCTGCCGGAGGAGAGCCATACTGACTTAGTATCGGGTATAACTGTAGAGTTGCGGTAACGATTTGCCTGATCTTCCGAAAGTGGAAGTACCCACATTCTGGGGCGAAGAAAACGAGTGGGACGGCTTTTCACAAATATTTTGAGAATTAATTCATAACAGAGATAGTCTGAGTACATCTCTAAAATTCAATTATTTGAAAATCGCGATAAAGGGTGAGGCACGGAGTATGGTAGCTCACCTTTTAACTGGGCCGCTGGAGAATTATAATGCCGCTTGGGAATTGCTGACCAAGCGGTATGAAAATAAGCGAAAAATTTTTTCGGATCAGCTGAATCGTTTACTAGACTTACCAATGCTAGATCACGATTCAGCGAAACATATTAAATGGTTTTCTGATTATATAAATGAGTCAATACATTTAATTAAATTAAAGTCACATTTAACAGAAGAAGTTGATGTGATTTTCGCGCACATTGAGTTGAAAAAATTCAACAAAGATACCTTACAATTATATGAAAGTCATATAAAAAGGTCAAAAGAGATCCAAGCATTGCCAGATGTAATGGAATTTTTAGAACAACGGTACACTTCTCTTTACACGTAGCAGGATAAAGAGTGGAAATCGTTGAAAAAAGTAGTGCAATATGGTAAAATAAAAGAAAATTGTCCGTTATGTAAAATGGCAGGACATACAATAATTCACTGCTATAAGTTTAAGGGAATGAGTCCGATAGATAGAGGCCAGTTTATTAAAAAACAGCGCCTTTGCAAAAAATTCTGTAGGCATGATATGTATAAGAAATGCTTTTCTGAAATTTTATGTGGGATTTGTAAAAAACCTCATCATACGATGCTCCATATTCCCTACGAAAAGAGGGAAAATGTTAACACTCGCTTGACAAAAGAACAAGCGTTCTTAGCCACAGCACTTATAAAAGTAAGGGCAAGGAATGGTGGCTATCAAAACCTTAGAGCTCTCATTGATTGTGGGTCGCAATGTACCATAATTTCAGAAGAAGCTGAGCAAATATTAAACTTAGTACGAAAAAGAGCGAACACCGAGGTAAGTGGAGTGTCATCTACAGACTCTTGCACTTCAAAGTACAAAGTAACTTTATCGGTAAAAACTCGTGATTATAATAAAGGTCCTCTAAATATTGAAGCAATTATTCTTCCGAAACTGATGAAAGCTTTACCATTTATTGATAAAACTAAGTGGCAAAATTATGTGTTGGCAGACCCTAACTATAACAAACCAAGTGGGGTAGATGTAATAATTGGGATAGATTCGTATACCCATATTTTAAAAGACGGAGTAGTAAAAATAGACGGACTACTTGGCCAAAATACAGAATTCGGATGGATTATATCCGGTTGCACCAAATCAAAAGGTGATAAATTTATTGTGGCGACAACAATTGATGTTGGGGACTTAGAGCATTTCTTGGAAACAACAAGAAGAGATGAGAATGGTAGGTATGTAGTTAAAATACCATTTAAAAAATAAAAGGATCTAGGAGATTCAAAACCCCAAGCTATAGCGCGATTTTATAGTTTAGAAAGCAAGCTCAGCAATAATAAAACATTAAAAGAAAATTATGTAAAGTTCATGCATGAATATAAAAACTTAGGACATATGGTCCATAGAGTCCAAAGAAGATGGGAAATATTATTTACCCCATCAAGGAGTCATAAGAGATTCCAGTCTAACGACAAAGCTGAGGGTGGTTTTCGATGCTTCAGCAAAAATCACAAGCAATAAAAGTTTAAATGATATCATGTGGGTTGGACCAAGGGTCCAAAAAGATATCTTCGATATTATGGTGAAATGGCGTAAATGGCCATTTGTAATATCTGCGGACATTGAAAAAATGTACCGGCAAATTAATGTTGATATGTTGATAATGTCGATCAACAATATTTGCATATAATTTGGAGAGATAATCCAAACGAAAAGTTAAAAGATTATAAACTTACAACCGTTCGTACGGTACAGCTTCAGCACCCTACTTAGCAACCAGGGTGCTTGTTGCAATAGCAGATAATTGCAAAAATCAAGCAATTAGGGAAATCATAAAGAATGATTTTTATATGGACGACCTGATGATAGGTGCCGACACGCCAATATTAGAAAGAGAACAGATCGAGTGGCATTTTATTCCCCCGGCAGGACCGCACTTCGGAGGTATTTGGGAAGCTGGGGTAAAATCAGTGAAATATCACTTAAAAAGGGTAACTGGGGACAATAATTTAACCTATGAGGAAATGGCAACTCTATTATGTCAAATTGAAGCGGTACTAAATTCACGCCCTTTGTATACAGCTACCTTGAACAGATGCCAAAAATGGCAAACGAATAGAAGAGTATGCGCAGGTAATTGGCCTTTGAGCAATGCCAATGATAATGCTTGTGAGATAGCTCCTTTCCAACCAAAGGGTAATTCAAATTGCGTTTATAGGAAGATAGCAGAGACAAGGTCATTTTGGGTCGAATTAGAAAGACAGGGTAGTTGGATCTTCAAAGTTCCAGTAAACACTAATGCTAGAATTCAATGTAGTAACTCAAATCAAGAACTAATTGATCTTCCGCAACAAGGAATTTTAACAATAATACATGGTTGTACTGTGCGAACCGATGATAAAATACTAGTACCTCATCACAGTATTCAAACAGAAAGCTACGAGCCAATTTCATCCTTTTATATAAGTAATATAAGTAAAATACCAAAAATTGTTTGGAATCCATTAACAGTACCATTATTTAACCATACAGACGAAATGGATAAGTTAAGAAACGAAATAAAATTGTTAAAAGAAGGTCATCATGACTTGAAAGGACTTAAGTTCCATCATGTATCTGGACATACGCCCTTGATTATCGGAATCATAATAATGATAATATTAATAATCTATGCCATAAGAAGAATTAAAGTAGCACGAAGACTGCAAACGATAGCACTTCCCTACCCACTGGAATTGACTGTAAGTGATTAACTGTACTTGTAATTATAGCTATAAAGAAAATGTACACAAAAAGGTTCACAAGAATCAAAATACAAAACAATGCCACTTTCGGCCCTTTGCAGAATGTTCAAACATGAACATATTATCGTCAATACAATGCCACTTTCGGCCCCTTGCAGAATGTTTAAACATAAATAGATTATTGTACACATTCACTCATGTAACAACACCGATCTCTAAAGAAATTACATAAAGTAGACAAGTTATGACTGCACGGGTGTAAAAAGAGATCTGTAACCCATTAATACGACAACAAAACACAAGTGGAGAAAACACTTAACAAATGCGGTCCTAAAATAAAACTAATGAAAGCATGTACTCAAATAGACACCCTCAGTAAAATGTATCCTCTGCGTAGGTCTAACGATAATTATAGACTACCAAATTGTACCTCCTACCTCATTGTCAAATCACATATAAGGCTCTGATTTTAAGAATAAAATTTAGTTTGAATTTACAACTCAACTCGCAAATGTCTAGACTTTTCTTTTAAGGTCTTAACAACCCAAAGGGAACAAATCAATTTACAGTGGCTACGCAGCGCCCGACGTCACGCTCAGACTGATTTTCTGTCTCTCCCGCACGCACTCTTTGTCGTGTCGTTTAATATTCGCGGCGTCTGCCGGAGGAGAGCCATACTGACTTAGTATCGGGTATAACTGTAGAGTTGCGGTAACGATTTGCCTGATCTTCCGAAAGTGGAAGTACCCACATTCTGGGGCGAAGAAAACGAGTGGGACGGCTTTTCACAAATATTTTGTGAATTAATTCATAACAGAGATAGTCTGAGTACATCTCTAAAATTCAATTATTTGAAAATCGCGATAAAGGGTGAGGCACGGAGTATGGTAGCTCACCTTTTAACTGGGCCGCTGGAGAATTATAATGCCGCTTGGGAATTGCTGACCAAGCGGTATGAAAATAAGCGAAAAATTTTTTCGGATCAGCTGAATCGTTTACTAGACTTACCAATGCTAGATCACGATTCAGCGAAACATATTAAATGGTTTTCTGATTATATAAATGAGTCAATACATTTAATTAAATTAAAGTCACATTTAACAGAAGAAGTTGATGTGATTTTCGCGCACATTGTGTTGAAAAAATTCAACAAAGATACCTTACAATTATATGAAAGTCATATAAAAAGGTCAAAAGAGATCCAAGCATTGCCAGATGTAATGGAATTTTTAGAACAACGGTACACTTCTCTTTACACGTAGCAGGATAAAGAGTGGAAATCGTTGAAAAAAAGTAGTGCAATATGGTAAAATAAAAGAAAATTGTCCGTTATGTAAAATGGCAGGACATACAATAATTCACTGCTATAAGTTTAAGGGAATGAGTCCGATAGATAGAGGCCAGTTTATTAAAAAACAGCGCCTTTGCAAAAAATTCTGTAGGCATGATATGTATAAGAAATGCTTTTCTGAAATTTTATGTGGGATTTGTAAAAAACCTCATCATACGATGCTCCATATTCCCTACGAAAAGAGGGAAAATGTTAACACTCGCTTGACAAAAGAACAAGCGTTCTTAGCCACAGCACTTATAAAAGTAAGGGCAAGGAATGGTGGCTATCAAAACCTTAGAGCTCTCATTGATTGTGGGTCGCAATGTACCATAATTTCAGAAGAAGCTGAGCAAATATTAAACTTAGTACGAAAAAGAGCGAACACCGAGGTAAGTGGAGTGTCATCTACAGACTCTTGCACTTCAAAGTACAAAGTAACTTTATCGGTAAAAACTCGTGATTATAATAAAGGTCCTCTAAATATTGAAGCAATTATTCTTCCGAAACTGATGAAAGCTTTACCATTTATTGATAAAACTAAGTGGCAAGATTATGTGTTGGCAGACCCTAACTTTAACAAACCAAGTGGGGTAGATGTAATAATTGGGATAGATTCGTATACCCATATTTTAAAAGACGGAGTAGTAAAAATAGACGGACTACTTGGCCAAAATACAGAATTCGGATGGATTATATCCGGTTGCACCAAATCAAAAGGTGATAAATTTATTGTGGCGACAACAATTGATGTTGGGGACTTAGAGCGGTTCTGGGAATCGGAAAGTGAAAATAATGACGTAGAAGAAGATGTGTGCGATGAGCATTTCTTGGAAACAACAAGAAGAGATGAGAATGGTAGGTATGTAGTTAAAATACCATTTAAAAAAGAAAAGGATCTAGGAGATTCAAAACCCCAAGCTATAGCGCGATTTTATAGTTTAGAAAGCAAGCTCAGCAATAATAAAACATTAAAAGAAAATTATGTAAAGTTCATGCATGAATATAAAAACTTAGGACATATGGTCCATAGAGTCCAAAGAAGATGGGAAATATTATTTACCCCATCAAGGAGTCATAAGAGATAAAACTAATGAAAGCATGTACTCAAATAGACACCCTCAGTAAAATGTATCCTCTGCGTAGGTCTAACGATAATTATAGACTACCAAATTGTACCTCCTACCTCATTGTCAAATCACATATAAGGCTCTGATTTTAAGAATAAAATTTAGTTTGAATTTACAACTCAACTCGCAAATGTCTAGACTTTTCTTTTAAGGTCTTAACAACCCAAAGGGAACAAATCAATTTACAGTGGCTACGCAGCGCCCGACGTCACGCTCAGACTGATTTTCTGTCTCTCCCGCACGCACTCTTTGTCGTGTCGTTTAATATTCGCGGCGTCTGCCGGAGGAGAGCCATACTGACTTAGTATCGGGTATAACTGTAGAGTTGCGGTAACGATTTGCCTGATCTTCCGAAAGTGGAAGTACCCACATTCTGGGGCGAAGAAAACGAGTGGGACGGCTTTTCACAAATATTTTGTGAATTAATTCATAACAGAGATAGTCTGAGTACATCTCTAAAATTCAATTATTTGAAAATCGCGATTGTTCGGGCGAAGCCCGAGTGTAAATTTTATACCATTGTTTTATTGCCTATCAATTCACTTTCTTTTCTATTTTGGTCATTATACTAAACTAACGTAACGTAAGCGTAGCTTTATCTATGCTCGCTCAGCAACATGCTCTCATTTAATCATCTATTCTTATCTATGCTCGCTCTTGTTATCTTTTCTTTCCTATGCCGTCGCTAAGCCGTCAGCAGCTGCGCCTGCTCTAGCAGTTTCCGCTTGATATAGTTGGAGAACAGACCCTTTTTGTCCCCAATCTATTACTTTGGCTCGAGATCGGCTCGCTTGCCTCATCCAAGTGTGTCACTCTAATACTATTGTAAAAGGCTCTGGCATCTTCGGCCACCCTCAACACACAAAATACCTATAATAAAATTTATAACGTTTTCGGAAATTAATAATTTGTGAAATTATTGAACAATCATAGTCAGCGAAAAAGCTCGTTGTCTCAACATTTGGTGACCCCGACGTGATCGTCAGTAACAATTTGGAAATAAACAATTATAAACAGTGAAAATTATCCGCTAAACATAACTGTTCGAACGCGAAGCGGTTAGTTCCCATTTCGTCGCGCGCTTGCTTACAAGCACTAATACAGCTACGTGCATTAGCGGCTTCGGGTTCGCTGCACTTGCGCTTGCATACCAAAAAAAATCAAACGGTTGGTTCTTCGATTCTTCTTTGTGCTTTGCTCGCTGCTGCCTGTCGAAAATGGATGAGTCTAATGACGTGCCGGAAAACAGGGTGTCTTTTTACAAACTAAAGGCACTCTCAATATACAACAAAGCCGTTTCACTTCGAGAGACGATATTGAATGATGAAAACAACCCAATCAGTGAAGATGCGCTAAGTGTTCATTTAAAATTCTTGGAAAAAATATCCGACTCATTTAATGTTACTCATTCTAATTTAGAAGAGCTTGATGTAAGCGAAATTGGCAGCGACTTAAGCAACAATTTTGAGGATTTGGCGATGGAAATCGACGTTCGTATTCGCTCAGCACTCCGCAGGACTACCCAGAACATGCCGCATCACTCAACGATACGACCCGAGCTCAACGTTACTGCCTCCGGAAATGTACGGTCACGATATCATATTCCTGACATTAAACTTCCCACTTTCCGTGGAGGTTATACTGAGTGGGCAGACTTTTACTCGATGTTTAGCACAGTAATAGATCAGGAGCCCTTTCTATCAAAGATTGAGAAGTTCCAGCACCTGCGCTCATGTTTGGATGGACCTGCCCTGGAGGCTGTTCGCTCTTTGGAAGTATCGGAGAGCAATTATGATATTGCATTGGACATTTTAAACAATCGTTTCAATAATAAACGTTTAATCTTTCAGGCACACGTCGCTGAGATTTTGAGGCATGAGAAGGTTGAAGATGGGTCAACTACAAAGCTACGTACTTTATCGGACAAGCTTCATTCTCACATGAGAGCGCTTAGATCGATGGGTACCATGGAGGAAATAGCTGGATGCATCATCGTTCACTCCACATACAAGTATCTCGACTCTGATACCAGGACCAAATGGGAGGAGCTGTCGCCCCCTAACGTCATACCAACATGGGACCATTTTTCGCCTTTTTTGGAGAGGAGATGTCAAGCCATGGAGACCATGGATCAAGCTATGTTGATTCAAATCCATAGCAGTCAGGTTGGAAAACATAAACGAATCACTCATTCAAAACACAGTCTTGTTGCTACAAATACAATCGTATTGGAATGCGTGTTCTGTGATAATAAAGGGCATAACATTTACAGCTGCACTCGCTTTGGAAACCTTTCGCCATCTTTGCGTCTTAGAGAGGCAAGGAAGCTTAGAGTTTGCTTCAACTGTTTGAAGAAGGGACATCGGAATACCTCCTGCAGTTCAGGCTCTTGTCGCACATGCGGTGAAAAGCATCATACCCTTTTACATATCAACAATCCGCTGCCTACGTCAGTTAACACGGAACCTGCAAACGCTACTACGTCTCCTATTCAGACAGACTTATGCCCAGGCCCCAATCTTTCAAGTTCTCTTGTTGCCGCTTCATCACCATGCTCGCCTCCTGCTCAGAATCTTAGCTCAGACGTAGTGCTTCTAGCCACGACAGTCATTATGATAAAGAGTCGAGTTGGTGATCTTCTTCCTTGTCGGGCTCTTCTGGATTCAGGCTCTCAGATTAATTTAATAACCTCTCGCTTTGCTCAGAGGCTTCAGCTGAAACGAGCCAAAGGGTCGGTATCAGTATCGGGTATCGGCGCTGATTCTGCATTTCACACGGAAGGTTCAGTTAATTTGGTCATTCAATCCAGGACTTCCGATTACTTCACGAGTCTCACAGCTCTCGTTGCTCCACGTATTACAGGAAACCAGCCTGCTTCTTCATTTGATGTATCCAAATGGGAAATGCCATCCAATATCAGCCTTGCTGACCCACACTTTAACAAATCTCAGCGCATCGATGTACTTATTGGAGCCAGCTTATTTTACGACATTTTATGCGTTGGACAGATCAAATTGGAGAGGGGACTTCCTATAATACAAAAAACCCGTCTCGGCTGGGTTGTCACAGGTGGAGGTCAGTACTCCCGCAGCTCAGTGCTCCTAGCTGCCTCTAGTTCGACGGAATTGAGTCAAACGCCTACCGTTGGTTTGGATGAGCTAGTGCGAAGGTTCTGGGAAGTGGAAAACTGCCACGGTCCCGCTACAGAAGCAACAAAGGAGGAAATTGCTTGCGAGGAACATTTCAAAAAACATTGCGGTCGGCTTCCAAGTGGCGAATATTGCGTTCAATTGCCTTTAAAGCTGAGTGACAGTCTTCTTGGAGATTCTTATCAACAAGCCTATCGCAGATTTCTCAATCTAGGTTCGCAAACCGCTTCTCAAGGCCCAATACGCCGCATTTATAAAGGAATACGTCGATTTGAATCACATGTCCCCTGTCAAAAGTGACGCACTTAAACAATGCAAATTTTTTCTTCCTCATCACTGCGTCTTAAGAGAAGACAAAACCATCACAAAACTCCGAGTAGTTTTCGACGGATCCGCTTGTACATCTACAGGATATTCCCTCAACGATATATTGATGTCAGGCCCAACAATTCAGCCAAAGTTAGTTACGACTCTTCTTCGATTTCGTACCTTTCGTATAGCATTGACTGGTGACATTTGTAAAATGTATAGATGCGTCCGTGTCTCGCCCCAAGATAGTTTTCTGCAGTGCATACTGTGGCGTGACTCACCCCTCGAGGAGCTAAGGACATTCAAGCTGGATACCGTGACCTATGGAACGAAACCAGCAGCATTTCTGGCCGTCCGTTCTATGCACCAACTAGCGGCAGACGAGAGTTCGTCATATCCAATTGGCTCTGAAGTTGTGCTGCGGGACTTTTACGTGGATGATTTGGGAGATACTACAAATGAGGTGCTGGAAATAATTCGCCAGGTGTCAGGACTATTAGCCAAAGGAAATTTCAAGATCAGAAAATGGTGTTCCAACGATACATATGTACTCGATCAAACACCCCATGAAGATAGGGAAACATTTGTTAAATTTACTGATGGCAGCGATGTAACCAAGACGCTAGGTTTAGCATGGAATCCCACTTCGGATGAGCTATTATTTTCATTCTGTCCCAATCAAGTCCCTTCGAAACCAACTAAGCGAGTTGTATTGTCAACTATTGCACGATTTTATGATCCACTCGGACTTATAGGGCCAGTTATTACTAAAGCAAAAATATTTCTACAGCAGCTGTGGAAAGAAAAGCTTCATTGGGATGAAAGTCTGCCAGTCTCCTTACGCACAACTTGGATTCAGCAACTTTATTCAGCAGTTTGACTCTATGCAACAAATTTCTTTCCCGCGCCTATCTTTCCTTCGAAGCAGCAACCTTGAAATGCATGGATTTTGTGATGCCAGCATGAGTGCTTATGGAGCTTGCATCTACGCTGTTTCGCAAGGCGACAATGGAGTCAAGGCAAATCTTCTATCTTCCAGATCTCGTGTAGCGCCACTGAAGACTATCACAATACCCAAGTTGGAATTATGTGGTGCAGCGCTACTCGCTCAGCTTATGCATGAAGTGTCTTTGATGAACTTCAAGTGCTCTTATTATTGCTGGTGTGACTCCACAGTCGTTTTGGCTTGGATCAAGAATCAACCATCCAACTTCAATGTATTTGTCGCTAATAGACTTTCTGTTATTCAGGAACTCACATCTGGAATGTCTTGGCTGCACGTGCCAACTGATCTAAACCCTGCCGATATGCTTTCTCGAGGATCATTACCAGCTGAGCTCATCAATTCTCATCTTTGGAAGTATGGACCTACATACTTGACAGCCAGTAAGGATCAATGGCCAAGTACACCTGCTCTTCCAGAGCCGGTTTTGGAGGCACGAAAAACCATACTAATTACAAACTGCGCGTCAAGATATTTGGTGGAAGAATCAAAGTTTGTAAATTCCTTCCCCAAAATGCAACGAATTTTTGCGTATGTATGCAAATTCATTCATCGACGAAAGTCTGGAATAACTGTGGAGGACTTGCGTTTGGGAACCGAACTGCTTATTCGTCTTACTCAACAATCTCGTCTATCCACTGAAATAAGAGCCATGGAAACGCAAAAGGACATCAAGGCTTCAAGCTCGATCGCCTCTCTTTCGCCATTTTTAGATGATTGCGGTTTGCTTCGAGTTGGAGGGCGTCTTAAAAACTCTACCTTGGACTTTGAAGCACGGCATCCCATAATATTGCCCAAGAATCATTCCATCACTTCTGCTCTGATACGGCACTTACACGAAAAGCACCTTCACGCTGGACCCCAGTCGCTATTAGCCATCATTCGTCAAACGTACTGGCCAATCGGTGGCCGAAAGACCGTAGCACACGTAATCCAAAAGTGTGTCAGATGCTTTAGAGTGAAGCCTCGAACTCTCGAGCAAATAATGGCAGATCTTCCGGTGGACAGAGTCAGCGAATCTCGTGCATTTTTAGTTACCGGCGTGGACTATTGCGGTCCGTTCCTGTATAAATCAGAAGTTCGAAACCGGCCCCCACTAAAGTGCTACATGAGCATTTTTATATGCTTCTCCACCAAGGCGGTTCACATCGAGCTTGTGAAGGATCTTACAACATCTGCGTTCCTCTCTGCTCTTCGCCGTTTCATTTGCACCCGTGGAAGACCGATTCGTATTTGGTCAGATAATGCCACAAATTTTGTTGGAGCGCGGAACGAACTGGCGGAACTTAAGTCGCTATTCCTAAGCGACAGTCATCAAGAAGCCGTGCATCAAGCTTTTCTCAACGATTGCATCGATTGGCGTTTCATTCCTCCTAGATCGCCACATTTTGGAGGATTGTGGGAGGCGTCAGTCAAGCTTGCTAAGCATCATCTTCGACGTGCCCTCGGATCCTCGCTTCTTGGATTTGATGAGCTGCGCACTCTCGCGTGCAATATCTGTGCAATCATTAATTCAAGGCCATTGTTTCCTCTTTCAGAGAACCCTGCAGATCTCGATGTACTCACGCCCAGCCATTTTCTAGTTGGCGCCCCTATCACAACCTTCTTGGAGCCTGACTTGGTTCATTTAAACGTCGATCGCTTGGACCGTTGGCAGAAGGTCACACAGCTTCAGCAAATCTTTTGGTCTCGCTGGCGCCAATCGTATTTAACCAGTCTTCAAGAAAGAACGAAGTGGCGCACCCGGAATCCTGAGCTTCACGTCAATGATGTCGTTCTTGTTAAGGACGAGAACTTCCCTCCTCTGAAGTGGCCTCTAGCGAGAATCCTCGAGCTCATCCCAGGAGCTGATGGCGTATCTCGAATCGCCTTGATCAGGATGGCTACAGGTGTTAGCCGAAGAGCACTTGCAAAACTATGTCTATTGCCTCTACGAGATGAGGTGAAAGGCATGGATCCTTCCACGGGGGGAGTATGTTCGGGCGAAGCCCGAGTGTAAATTTTATACCATTGTTTTATTGCCTATCAATTCACTTTCTTTTCTATTTTGGTCATTATACTAAACTAACGTAACGTAAGCGTAGCTTTATCTATGCTCGCTCAGCAACATGCTCTCATTTAATCATCTATTCTTATCTATGCTCGCTCTTGTTATCTTTTCTTTCCTATGCCGTCGCTAAGCCGTCAGCAGCTGCGCCTGCTCTAGCAGTTTCCGCTTGATATAGTTGGAGAACAGACCCTTTTTGTCCCCAATCTATTACTTTGGCTCGAGATCGGCTCGCTTGCCTCATCCAAGTGTGTCACTCTAATACTATTGTAAAAGGCTCTGGCATCTTCGGCCACCCTCAACACACAAAATACCTATAATAAAATTTATAACGTTTTCGGAAATTAATAATTTGTGAAATTATTGAACAATCATAGTCAGCGAAAAAGCTCGTTGTCTCAACAGCGATAAAGGGTGAGGCACGGAGTATGGTAGCTCACCTTTTAACTGGGCCGCTGGAGAATTATAATGCCGCTTGGGAATTGCTGACCAAGCGGTATGAAAATAAGCGAAAAATTTTTTCGGATCAGCTGAATCGTTTACTAGACTTACCAATGCTAGATCACGATTCAGCGAAACATATTAAATGGTTTTCTGATTATATAAATGAGTCAATACATTTAATTAAATTAAAGTCACATTTAACAGAAGAAGTTGATGTGATTTTCGCGCACATTGTGTTGAAAAAATTCAACAAAGATACCTTACAATTATATGAAAGTCATATAAAAAGGTCAAAAGAGATCCAAGCATTGCCAGATGTAATGGAATTTTTAGAACAACGGTACACTTCTCTTTACACGTAGCAGGATAAAGAGTGGAAATCGTTGAAAAAAGTAGTGCAATATGGTAAAATAAAAGAAAATTGTCCGTTATGTAAAATGGCAGGACATACAATAATTCACTGCTATAAGTTTAAGGGAATGAGTCCGATAGATAGAGGCCAGTTTATTAAAAAACAGCGCCTTTGCACAAAATTCTGTAGGCATGATATGTATAAGAAATGCTTTTCTGAAATTTTATGTGGGATTTGTAAAAAACCTCATCATACGATGCTCCATATTCCCTACGAAAAGAGGGAAAATGTTAACACTCGCTTGACAAAAGAACAAGCGTTCTTAGCCACAGCACTTATAAAAGTAAGGGCAAGGAATGGTGGCTTTCAAAACCTTAGAGCTCTCATTGATTGTGGGTCGCAATGTACCATAATTTCAGAAGAAGCTGAGCAAATATTAAACTTAGTACGAAAAAGAGCGAACACCGAGGTAAGTGGAGTGTCATCTACAGACTCTTGCACTTCAAAGTACAAAGTAACTTTATCGGTAAAAACTCGTGATTATAATAAAGGTCCTCTAAATATTGAAGCAATTATTCTTCCGAAACTGATGAAAGCTTTACCATTTATTGATAAAACTAAGTGGCAAGATTATGTGTTGGCAGACCCTAACTTTAACAAACCAAGTGGGGTAGATGTAATAATTGGGATAGATTCGTATACCCATATTTTAAAAGACGGAGTAGTAAAAATAGACGGACTACTTGGCCAAAATACAGAATTCGGATGGATTATATCCGGTTGCACCAAATCAAAAGGTGATAAATTTATTGTGGCGACAACAATTGATGTTGGGGACTTAGAGCGGTTCTGGGAATCGGAAATTGAAAATAATGACGTAGAAGAAGATGTGTGCGAGGAGCATTTCTTGGAAACAACAAGAAGAGATGAGAATGGTAGGTATGTAGTTAAAATACCATTTAAAAAAGAAAAGGATCTAGGAGATTCAAAACCCCAAGCTATAGCGCGATTTTATAGTTTAGAAAGCAAGCTCAGCAATAATAAAACTATTGCCGCGCCGGGCAACGCCTCCAAATCTGGGGCCGTACGTTTGATAAGCCTCCCGTGTTCAATACGCCTCCCGTGGTTTTGTTCTTTAAATCGGTTTTATTCATTTGTTTGTTTCACTTATTTATTCATTTACAATGTCGGGCGGGTGTTAAACTACGAGAGCTAGCGCTAAAAAACTTGTACCGCTTCAGTGCTTTTTCTGCTGCCTTTTGTTTTCGTTCTTCCTTCTTCCTGCCTTTGTCTGCCCTTCGCCCTAATTAACCCTTTGCTCAGCGCTGTTAATGTTTGTGCTGTTAACGCAGTGATATTCAGGGCTGTTAGGCGCAGTGATATTCAGGACTGTTAGGCGCAGTGATATTTAGAGCTGCCGCTGCGGTTTCTGCCGTAACATTCCCCCCTTCGCAAACTTCGTCGCTTGTCGTGATGTTTGCCAAACTTCTGGTTACGCCTTGATCCATTAGTGGGTTCGTTGTCCTCACGTCTAACTTGGCCAGTTTAACTATTGGCCGAGTTAGCAGTCCAGATGCGGTGCGGATCACCGCGCTTCGAGCGATCCCGTCCTTGGCTACTCGAAGGTCCATGATGACGCCTTTCCTCCACTGCACCTTGGGGCTTGTTTCGTCCGCTAGAACCACGACGTCTCCGAGTTGGATAGGGTTGGTTGGGGTTCCATGCCATTTGGTTCGTGTCGTCAGGCACGGTAGGTACTCCTTCAGCCATCGTTTTCTGAAGCTGTCCACGATCTGCCCTGCAATGCGAAAACTCTTACCAAGCATAGCTCCTATTGCGCTGCCGTCGCTCTTTGCTGCCATCGAGCTGGTCTCTGCTCTCAGAAAGTGATTCGGTGTAAGTACGTCGGTTTCCGGACACTCCAGCGGCACGTAAGTCAGGGGTCGGGAATTTAGCATATTTTCTATCTTTGCTAGTGCTGTTCTCAGCACTGGTTCTTGTACGTGCGTCTCCTCTAATATTTCGGCTAGTATGGATTTCATCTGATCATTCTTTCCCACGCACCTCCCATGTGGGGTGCTCCTGGGGGTATGAAGGACCATTCTATTTGCGGGTACTTGGTTTCCAGTTCGTTCGGTAGAATTCTTTCAATTTCTTCTCGTAGTAGGCGGCTGGCTCCTCGGAAGTTCGTCCCGTTGTCCGACACGATTCTCTTGGGGACTCCTCGACGGGCTACGAACATTTCCAATGTTAGCATGAAGGCGTCTGTTGACAGGGAGTTTGCCAGCTCGATGTGTACTGCTCGCACGGTGAGGCACGTGAATAGTACTCCCCATCGTTTCTCACGTCGTCTTCCTACGTTTACCTCCAGTGGTCCGAAGTAGTCGATACCTGTGTTTGTGAATGGCAATTCGTTGATTGCTAGCCTCTCTGGTGGTAGGCTTCCCATCTCCGGTGCCTCTGGAAGCGCTCTTTTATTGCGGCATCTTTGGCAGGTTTTCGCTACGGCGCGAACTCTTGCTCGCAGTCCTGGTATGTGGTACAATTGTCGCATCTCGTTGACGACGATCTCAGTAAGCTGATGCTGAAACTTCCGATGGAAATAATCAATGAGAAGATTAGTGACGTTATGTCCTCCGGGTAGAATTACTGGCCGTTTCAGGTTCCTCGTTATGCCGATCGACTTATCTATGCGGCCGCGTATTCTCAGTACGCCTGTTTCATCGAGGTACGGCGATAATTTGTAGATCGAACTTTTCTTACTCACGATTCTTCCTTGTCGTAGAAGAGCCATTTCTTCAGAGTAAGCCTCTTCTTGTACCATCCGGTATATAACGATGTTGACATCTTCCATGTTGCGAAAGCGTGCGGCTAAATTTGCCTCCTCTGATGCGAAATCTCTTTTGCGTATTTTGTCCAGAAATCTCATCACGCATCTCAGGGCTCCCGTGAACTTTTCCCATTTGCTAAAGCGACATACATTTGGGATTATGCTACTCAGCTTTGACGGTGGTTTCGGCGTATCTGTCCATTCGTGTACGTGTATCCGTTCCAGATTACTCGAGTTGAGCTGTGTAGTTGGCCAGGGTTCTTCCTCGTCAAATAGGAACGGCGGACCGGAGAACCATCTCGCTTCCGGTTGGAAACTCGACTCTTTGGTCCACTTCGTTCCATCGTATGCTACGTTCAGAGCGGATGGAACCCATTTCCATTCTGATATGTCCGAGGTTTCCAAGATCTCTCCAATTCGGAGCGCAACGAACTGATGGTACTTTCGGGCGTCTGAACATATCCAATACAACACGTTCTTGGAGTCGGTCCAAAAAACGCGTCGCTTGACCTCGACGGAGAGCTCCTGTGTTATGAGTTTAGCTAGTCGTAGGCCGAGGATCGCTGCCATAAGCTCCATCCTGGGAATCGAAATTGGTTTCAATGGTGCCACTCTTGTCTTGGATGCGAGTAGTGTGCATCTGACTTCTCCTCTTTGTTCGATCCTTATGTAGGCGACGGCTGCAAAGGCGTTTATACTCGCGTCTGTAAAGATGTGTAATTGGATATTAGATGTTTCTTTCGTTAGACCGAGATATCGTGGAACCCTTAATTCTTCGATGTTTTGTAGTTGCCGTGCCCATATCATCCAACGTTGACGTTCGCTTTCTTCGACCTGTTCATCCCAGCCTACGGCCGACCTCCACACGTCCTGCAGTATTATCTTTGCCTGTATAATATAGAACCCCAGTAGTCCTAAGGGATCGAAGATGGTCATGACTGTACGTAGAATTGACCGCTTCGTCACAGTTTTCGCTTCGTCGTATATGTCATTCGGAAACTTATTGACGAAGGTGAAGTAATCATTCCTTGGATGCCACCACATGCCAAGCACTCGTTCTCGTCTTGTTGAGTCCGTCATCTCAATGGGTCGTTCTTGATGATCTCCGTCTCCTGAGAGCGCTCTCATCACAGTGCTCGAGTTAGATATCCATCCTCTCATCTCGAAGCCTCCTTCTTTGTGTATGTTCCTCACTGCCAGCGCTAGACGGACCATTTCGTCTTCTGAGTCACAGCTTTGGAGCCAGTCATCTACAAAGGTGTTGCGAAGTATGGCCTCTACTTCCTCTCTTTGTTCCTCGATGAACCTTTCAGCGTTCCTATCTCTCACGTAGGTCGCTGCTGCTGGGGAACAAGAAGCACCAAAGGTCATTACGCTCATTACGTACCTATCCGGTTCTCGACTGGTGTCACCATATCTCCAGAGAAACTGCTGTGAGCTTTGATCCTCCGAACGTATCCTAACCTGGTGAAACATTTCTCTAATATCTCCGCATATGCCAATAGACTTCTCTCGAAAGCGCGATATTACTCCTACCAGCGATGGCAATTGGTCGGGGCCCTTTAGTAGCATTGAATTAAGAGCGATGCCTTCCACTTTGGCTGCTGCATCCCATACGAGTCTTAATTTGCCTTTGTTCGGGTTCTTAGTCACGAATACGGGCAGATACCAGGAGCGTTTGCCTTCGACCATTTCATCTTTTTCCAGTTTTCGGACGTAGCCGATGTCTTCGTACCTCTTAATCTGTTCGTTTACGAACTCTCGTAGCACCTTATCGCGTGTCATACGAGATTCTAGGCACCGAAGTCGTCGCATTGCCATCTCTCTGGAGGAAGGAAGTTCCACGTTGTCGTACCACCAGAGGAGTCCTGTCTCCCATCTCTTCATTTCGCTGCTAAACCTCGTGCAATTTTCCAGTATTGTTTTTGCTCTTTCGTCCTCTTTGGACCTGAGTGTGCTCTTCGCCATGTTTATGCCAACCGCGTCTAGAGAGAAACTCTCTTTTACAAGAGTGTCCAGCTGTGGGTGTTTATTACATTCGCATACGTGCATTACCCGCGGACTCGCTGGCCCGTCGCCCTTTCTGCGGCCATAAACAGACCACCCCAACCTGGACTTGGCGGCGATAAATTCGGAATTCTCGCGTTCTTTGACGGTCAGTGGCACTCCAAGTTTCACGTTGTCCAATCCGATGATCAATGACGCTCTCACGTCCTTGTAGCTGAGTATCGGTAGCTTTTCCAGGTGCGAATGGGATTTTAGGATTGAGTCGTCCAGCGTCTGCTTCGGCAGATCCAGGTTTTTTACTGTTCTCACGTTTTGAAGCGTGAATCTGCGAGCCACATTGTCCCTTGGAGAGATCGCTAGGCTTATCCATTTGGATTGAGATTCTCTCTGCGTGATGTCTCCAGTCCAGCGTAGGCATAGCTCGTCCGAGGGGCCGTCGATACCTAGTTTTTCCGTTATCTCCGTCTCGATTAGGGTACAGGCGGATCCTTCGTATATCAGTGCGAACACTTGCATTTGGCCGTTCGGTCCATACAATGTTAAGGGGACGTATCTAAACAACGCAGCTTCGTTCTGCATCGTGTGCAGTACCGTAGTGCTTTCCTTCGGTCTATTCTCTACCCTAGAGCTTTGCTGGTTACTGTTGTGGAGGAGAAAATGGTGCTTTCTCGAGCAGCCGTCGACGGAACATACTCTTGTTGACTTACAGTGCCTTATAAAGTGTTTGCCAAGGCACCTCCAGCATAGCTTATTTTCTCTGACGAAGTTCCATCTACCTGGCCCTTCTAGCTCCAGGAACTGCTTACAGTCCTCCAATTTGTGGGCCCCATTGCACCTACGGCAGGGCGGTTGTGCGCTGCTATCATTGTGCACCATAAGCCGGATTCTTGGGTTCTTCTCCTTCGTGCAGACTTCTTTCTCGGGTGCTACTGGCATCACGGTGCTTGCGCACGATGCGACTCGGAATAGCCAATCGTCGAAAACAGCGATATTTACCCTCGGAAGTCCAGCGCTTTGTCTGGCCCAATCCAGTTTCAAGTCGAATGGGAGTTTCTCCACAAGGTCGCGAAGTAACATTGGGTCGTTCAGATAGGCGGACAGTCCTATCGCGTCAACAGTAGCGCGATAATTTTGCACCGACAGCGCCAGGCGCACTAAGCTTTCGATGCTGCTCGATTTCACGGACGGCTCCATTCTTAGCTTCGTCTGCAGGGTGTGATATATGGCCTCTGGTCGGCCGTATAGCATTCGAAGAGTCTCGATGGCTAGTCGAACTGTTGCGGGCATCATTAATTTTCCTCGTACTGCTTCCAAAGCAGCACCTTTCAGGCACCTTTGCAGCCTCATGAGATTCTCTTGATCGCTGAGTCCGCAGCGTTCTGTGGATTGCTCGAAGTTTACTATGAACATGGGCCATTCCTCGGGGTTTCCAGAAAAGCATGGTAGATCCTTGTTGATGACTTGTCTTGCGGCTATCTGGGATGCTGTCAAGCATCTCTCCGCCCCCGCTGGCGCGACCGCTTGATTACTCCCGTACGCGTACGGGTCCGAAATATTTCGACTCGTACTTGGGTAATACTGTGCAGTCGGGGCGCGAATGAAGGGGTTTTGCCCATGCAGGTTGGTACCCAGCGCCGGTGCGGCCATTGGATGCCACATAGCGCCGACTGGCATTGTCTCGTTCGGATTCAGCCCAGTAGGCATTCCGGCCCGCGTTGCTTCCGTGGGTCCTGACATGTGGACTCCGGTCCAGTTGGGAACTGCTCTGTCCCAGCCTCCGTTGATTACCGTGGAGCTCATGAGGCCTCCTGCTTGAGGCAGTCTGGAATGCGTCGGGATGGAGCGCATTCCCTCGAAGGCCGTGGCGTACGTCGGCCTTCCTAATGCATCCGCTCTCTGCTGAGCGAACGTTTCCCAGCTATCTAAAAGGCTCGTTCTTGGTGAGAAGGCTTGATCCACCCCTCCTCCTTGGTTGGTATGCTCTGGTGCTTGATGGCTCGTTGGGGCTGTGGTGGACACGTTAGGTGTGGCCGTTGTTGCCGCCGAGATCACATCTATATATGTATCCCTAACGCGATGAGTTTCCCTTGCACCAAATTTGCTCTCTGTTGCGCAGGAAAAGTTTTTTAGAATATTGCCGCGCCGGGCAACGCCTCCAAATCTGGGGCCGTACGTTTGATAAGCCTCCCGTGTTCAATACGCCTCCCGTGGTTTTGTTCTTTAAATCGGTTTTATTCATTTGTTTGTTTCACTTATTTATTCATTTACAATGTCGGGCGGGTGTTAAACTACGAGAGCTAGCGCTAAAAAACTTGTACCGCTTCAGTGCTTTTTCTGCTGCCTTTTGTTTTCGTTCTTCCTTCTTCCTGCCTTTGTCTGCCCTTCGCCCTAATTAACCCTTTGCTCAGCGCTGTTAATGTTTGTGCTGTTAACGCAGTGATATTCAGGGCTGTTAGGCGCAGTGATATTCAGGACTGTTAGGCGCAGTGATATTTAGAGCTGCCGCTGCGGTTTCTGCCGTAACAAAAACATTAAAAGAAAATTATGTAAAGTTCATGCATGAATATAAAAACTTAGGACATATGGTCCATAGAGTCCAAAGAAGATGGGAAATATTATTTACCCCATCAAGGAGTCATAAGAGATTCCAGTCTAACGACAAAGCTGAGGGTGGTTTTCGATGCTTCAGCAAAAACCACAAGCAATAAAAGTTTAAATGATATCATGTGGGTTGGACCAAGGGTCCAAAAAGATATCTTCGATATTATGGTGAAATGGCGTAAATGGCCATTTGTAATATCTGCGGACATTGAAAAAATGTACCGGCAAATTAATGTTGATAAAGACGATCAACAATATTTGCATATAATTTGGAGAGATAATCCAAACGAAAAGTTAAAAGATTATAAACTTACAACCGTTCGTACGGTACAGCTTCAGCACCCTATGATAGACCTGATGATAGGTGCCGACACGCCAATATTAGAAAGAGAACAGATCGAGTGGCATTTTATTCCCCCGGCAGGACCGCACTTCGGAGGTATTTGGGAAGCTGGGGTAAAATCAGTGAAATATCACTTAAAAAGGGTAACTGGGGACAATAATTTAACCTATGAGGAAATGGCAACTCTATTATGTCAAATTGAAGCGGTACTAAATTCACGCCCTTTGTATACAGCTACCTTGAACAAATGCCAAAAATGGCAAACGAATAGAAGAGTATGCGAAGGTAATTGGCCTTTGAGCAATGCCAATGATAATACTTGTGAGATAGCTCCTTTCCAACCAAAGGGTAATTCAAATTGCGTTTATAGGAAGATAGCAGAGACAAGGTCATTTTGGGTCGAATTAGAAAGACAGGGTAGTTGGATCTTCAAAGTTCCAGTAAACACTAATGCTAGAATTCAATGTAGTAACTCAAATCAAGAACTAATTGATCTTCCGCAACAAGGAATTTTAACAATAATACATGGTTGTACTGTGCGAACCGATGATAAAATACTAGTACCTCATCACAGTATTCAAACAGAAAGCTACGAGCCAATTTCATCCTTTTATATAAGTAATATAAGTAAAATACCAAAAATTGTTTGGAATCCATTAACAGTACCATTAATTAACCATACAGAAGAAATGGATAAGTTAAGAAACGAAATAAAATTGTTAAAAGAAGGTCATCATGACTTAAAAGGACTTAAGTTCCATCATGTATCTGGACATACGGCCTTGATTATCGGAATCATAATAATGATAATATTAATAATCGATGCCATAAGAAGAATTAAAGTAGCACGAAGACTGCAAACGATAGCACTTCCCTACCCACTGTAATTGACTGTAAGTGATTAACTGTACTTGTAATTATAGCTATAAAGAAAATGTACACAAAAAGGTTCACAAGAATCAAAATACAAAACAATGCCACTTTCGGCCCTTTGCTGAATGTTCAAACATGAACATATTATCGTCAATACTGTTAGGTTGTTTTAGTATTATAACCCTACATTTGTATTTACCTTGCTGCTAGCTTATAATTATTAGTGTTAATCTACAATTGTATTTACTATTAACGTTGTACGAAATATCGTAAGTATCTGAATAAGTATCGATATGAATAATCATCCGATAGTTCTAGTTCTGCGAACTAGAACTATGCGAGAACTATGCGGAGAACTAGAGATCGGAGCTGGGTTCAGGGCACTTTTTGGCTGATCGACAAGACGGAGAGGTTGGAGAAAATAAAGCGAAACAATAATCTTAAAAAGTATAAAACATCCGTGGATTTTCTGCGCCAATAACTTCAGAAGTGGGATCGTAGCCCTTTAAAGAATCTGCCTACATAAGTATTTATCTACTGGCATCCCCGACAAGGAGTATTTTCCACATTTTATAAATGGCTGAGGAAACCATGGCAAACATTGACAAAGAAAAAATTGTAGAGTGGTTGCTGGAGAAGGAGATCATTTTTCCAGCCAGCGCAACACTAAGGCAACTTCGCAAGCTTGCCATAAGTGGTGGAATGGACGAAGTTTCTGAAAGTCTGGTGAATAAATCGGATATTGAATCGGAGGAGAAAGTGTCTGAAAATGAGCAGATCGACGATATGAAAGAAGAAGAATTACTTGACGCCGCAATAAGGGTTGCTGAGAAAAAGAAGAAACTGGCTGCCTTAATGGTAATGGACAACCATGTGACCGATGACATCCGAATGGTCAAGCAACTTATTGCCCCTTTTTCTGCCAGTGAAAATGATGAAGCCTCTGAATGGGTCTTGAATTTTGAACGGATTTGCGGAGGCGTGAACGAAAGCAGCAATTTTAAGCTTCGTTTTGTGCGCATGTTGATGAAGGCGGGAACAGAGGCGGACTTGTTCATGCGTGTCGACAAATCAAAGACTTACGACGAGTTTAAAGGAAACTTCCTAAAAACTTTTGGCCGCAGCAATTCAACTGCCGACGTGGTACTCCTGTTGAAGGAAACCTTTTTCAACCCGGAGAAAAACTCCGTAATGGGATATATTCTTCGCATGGAAGAAATTGCTATGCGTGCCGACATCGAAGAGAAATTGACAGTGCAGTTCATCATTGATGGTTTTCGTGATCGATCTTCCAGTATCGCCTTATTGTATTCAGCGTCGACCATCGGAAAACTTAAGGAGCTAGCTCGACAATACGAGGCTTTGAGGAAGAGTACCCAGACGAATTTTAGGCGCACTGGGATGACCGCTTCCGGAAATGACCGGAGCCAGGTGCGCTGCTATAATTGTTCAGCACATGGCCATTATGCTTCATCGTGTCCCGCACCTAAGCGGGAGAAGGGATCGTGTTTCCAGTGTGGATCCATGCAGCACCAGGTGAAGGATTGCCAACAGAAGCCTATGTCAGCCCAGCGATCCGTGGGTACAGCCAGCAACCCGCTGATGGACGACAGAGAGGAGAACAATATTTTTGTTCCTATTGTTAATCAGGTAGGGGTATATTTTTACACTGATATAAAACGCAGGTATCAAATTAAATTTCTTTCTGGCATGTTGGACACCGGTAGCGCTATTAATTTGATGCAGCGCTCGGCGATACCTTATGAAAATTTTGATGGTGTACTAAGACCGACAGAGTATTTTGGAGTTAACGGTTCGAGAATAAGCATTTTTGGAAAAATAATTGTCAATTTAGTTTTTCATAACATTGAAAAAGAACTTATATTTTTCGTTGTACCAAACAACTATATTTCGTATAATGTCCTTCTGGGGCGCAGTTTCCTTGAAAATTATGGAATAAAATTAATTTTTGAAAATGAAATTGAAAATAGAGTATTAGTGAACAGTGACTTAGATGAAAATAGAGTATTAGTGAACAGTGACTTAGATGAAAATAGAGTATTAGTGAACAGTGACTTAGATGAAAATAGAGTATTAGTGAACAGTGACTTAGATGAAAATAGAGTATTAGTGAACAGTGACTTAGATGAAAATAGAGTATTAGTGAACAGTGACAGATGAAAATAGAGTATTAGTGAACATTGAGAGTGACCAAATTGAAAATGTAGTATTGACAAATAGAGACAGTGAGATGATGTTATCAGATATCAATAATAATGGATTATTGAAGGATGAAAATTATGAGAATAAGATTAGTGTCCAATTGAATTGTAATAACATTGACCTTTTATTGAAAGATAACGAGCAAAAGCATATGGCAAGTGAATCATTAGAAAGAACCAACTTAGATATACCGTATATATATAGTGTTGAAATAACAAAAGAAGAGGACAGCTATAATATCGACCCAAAGCGAACTGATAAAGAACGTAGTAAATTCATGGAATTTGTTAAAAATGTAATCGATACTATTGTTTGAATAAGCAACAATTATCTGGCAACACTGTATTGTATCGTGCTCATAATGTATATACCACTTTACTCACTCTCAAATAAACGTTTAACCGAACCACTACGTGTCTCTTGTATCAGCTCCGTTTTATATATCGCTTATATATAGAACGGTAAACTAAAACGGTACAATTATATCCAACATTGGTTATGGGCCCAGAGTTCGTTGTTTCGGCTTAATAACAGACTAAAAAGCGTCTGGGTTTGAGTGTCGGTTGTGCTAAATTGTCAACAGTTATTTTGTGCACACACGCGGAACAATTAGCAACATGAATTTGTCAAATCAAATCGAAAAACTTGATGAGGGCAATTACAGTGTATGGCATATGGCCATGAAAAGTGTCCTGGTAATGACAGAATTATGGGATGTAGTCTGTGGAAAAGGCAGTGGAGGAGATGCCGCAGCTGTCGAGAAATGGAATAAATTGGATCAGAAAGCAATGGCGTACATAACCTTAAATGTTAAGGCATCGCAGTTTGTGCACATAAAGACGTGCGAAACATCAGAAGCCATATGGAAAAAATTAAAGGAACTGCACATGCCAAAAGGCCCCATCCAAAAGGTGCAACTTTATCAAAAACTTATTCGACTAAATATGCAGCAGGGCGATGATGTGTCCGCCTATGTCAATTCTTTTGTAGAGACAATTGAAAAATTGGCGGAACTGGACATAAAACTCCACGATGAGCTAAAAGTCATCATGTTATTGAGCAGTTTGCCCGAATCTTGGGAAAATTTTGTAGTCGCGATTGAAACGCGTGACGAGCTGCCAAAATTTGAAGCTCTTAAAGTTAAAATGCTGGAAGAAGGCACCAGAAAACAGGAGAAGGCTGAGCGCGAAAATCATTCGGCCACACAAGCAGTATACACACATACACAGCGCAGATCGCGAGAAAACGAGAATGTCGAGAATAACGGAACCAAGAACGACGGGAACACAGGCGTAAAGCAACAATTCAAGGGAAAATGTTTCAAATGCGAAAAAACTGGTCATCGAGCAAGCGAGTGCAGATCTAAGAAAAAGGGTAGCAAAACAAATGGACAAAGAGAACAGGCAAGCAGTTTAATGCACTGTTTTGTCGGAGAGCAGCAAAAGAGAGTTTGGTGCGTAGATAGTGGCGCAACATCGCACATGTGTTGCGATCGCAGCATGTTCCTAAACTATGTCGAGAAGGAAACATCGATAATGTTGGCTACAAATAAGTTCGTCTCATCACCCGGATCTGGTAATGTTAAAATTCTGGGTGAAAATATTTTAATAAACTTGCAAAATGTGTTATACGTCCCCGAATTACACATGAATTTTTTCTCAGTGAGCACAGCAGCTAAATTCGAGAATTCTACTACATTTATTGGAAAAGTGGCACTGATTAAAAATAAAAAAGGAGAAACAATAATAAAAGCCAAGCAAGAAAACAATTTGTATGTGTACAAACAGTGCTCAGAAAAAAGTGCAGTTTATATGTTGAACACAATTTCTCCTGCAATGAATTGGCATAATAGGTTTGGCCACCTTAATTTCCAAGATTTAAAACAGTTTAACGATAAACAGCTTGTTCATGGCATGAACTTTGAAAATGTGAAAATGGAAATCAATTGTGATACATGTAACAGAGCAAAAATATGTGCATTGCCGTTTCAACAGAAGTTAAATCGTACAACGGAGCAAGTACTTGAGCTAGTGCATACAGATGTATGTGGCCCAATGAATGTAAAATCGATCGGCGGCAATCGCTATTTTGTGACATTTATTGATGACTACTCGCGCAAGATATTTGTATACATTATGCACGCAAAAAGCCAAGTTTTCGAAAAATTCAAAATGTTCAAAAGTTTTGTGGAATGCCAAACGGGCAACAAAATAAAGGCTTTGCGCAGCTATAATGGCACAGAGTATGTAAATAAGGAATTTTCTGGTTTTTTGAACGAGTGCGGTATACAAAGGCAACTGACGGTTCCCTACACCCCTCAGCAAAACGGTGTAGCCGAGAGAGCCAATCGAACAATTGTAGAGATGGCAAAAAGTATGCTAATCCATGCAAAGCTGGAGGAGTTCTTGTGGGCAGAGGCTGTTACCACGGCAGTTTACTTGCGAAATAGATGTCCCACAAAAGCCTTAAGTGGCGGTACACCATTCGAAGCCTGGAAAGGACGCAAGCCATCAGTAAAACACCTGCGAGTATTCGGATCTCGCGCATTTGCTTTGGATAAGACCAGAAGAAGCAAATTCCAGGCAAAAGGCAAAGAATACATTTTTGTCGGCTACTCCTTTACAGCAAAAGCTTACCGCCTGTACGATCGAGAGAACCGTACAATAATTGAAAGGCGTGATGTGAAATTTATAGAAGGTGAGATTGACACAAAAAGCATTGAGAATTGTGGTATTTCAGATCGAAATGACGATTTCAATTAAAGTTCCTGATCAACACTCATATGCACCTTTAATTGCTGATCATGCAAATTCCAGCAGTGACTCCAGCGAAGTGGAGGAGGAGTTTTTGAGTGCAAGTGAACCTGACGACAATTCCGTGAGTGGTCAAGAGGTGCCACCACAAGAGAATGTAGTACAGCGTGGGCGTGGCAGACCAAAAATCATCCGCAGCGGTCAACCTGGGCGACCGAAAAAGCAGTACCAGGCAGTGCTCAATAGTTTCCTAAATCAGATGGATGACACTGAGACACCGCAGTCAGTTGCTGAAGCATTGCAAGGCGATCATTCTCAAAATTGGAAAGAATCAATGCAAACGGAATACGACGCTCTACAGGAAAATAACACGTGGTCATTGTGTGAACTCCCTCCAGGACAAAAAGCCATTGGTTCCAAATGGGTTTTTCGAATTAAGAGAAACAAGGATGGTCTCATCGAGAAGTTCAAATCTCGATTGGTTGCTCAAGGCTGTGGGCAACAATTTGGAGTAAATTATTGGGAAACGTTTTCACCTGTAATTCGGTACGAGACCATTCGCATGTTGTTCGCAATTGCTGCAGAAAAACAGCTGTATATGCATCAAGTAGATATATCAAATGCTTACCTGAACAGTAAACTCCATGAGACTGTGTACATGAGGCAGCATCAGAATTTTGTCGACAAGCATCATCCAGAAAAAGTTCTAAAGCTGCGTAAAGCACTTTATGGACTCAAGCAATCCGGGCGAGTATGGAACAAAACGCTCGACGAGGTATTGTCTACCATGGGCTTCAAGAGATGTAAGAACGAGGCATGCTTGTACGTCAAGAAAGATGAGCAAACATACAGCTATATTGCAGTCTACGTCGACGATTTAATTATCGCATGTCCAAACAAAAATGACATAGCCGTAATTAAGAAGAAGATCGCATCAAACTTCAAGATGCACGATGGCGGCCCCATAAACTTTTTCCTAGGAATGGAAATTGAGCGAGACGGTGAACAGGGTTCGATTTCGTTTTGCCAGAAATCGCATATTCAAGGACTATTGGACACGTATGGCATGAGCAAGTGCCGTCCAGTCAGCACACCGCTCGACCCGGGCTATCAAGTTGGCTGCATTGATAATAATTGTGTCAAGGTAAATGTAACACAATATCAGTCATTAATTGGTTCCCTTATGTATTTAGCAGTCTTGAGCCGACCGGACATTTTGCACGCAGTAAGCAAACTGTCGCAACGAAATACTGATCCCCATGCAGAACACGAGACGGCTGCAAAACACATTCTAAGGTATCTGGCTGGTACGAAGAATTTGGGCATCTCATACCGCAAGTGTGGTGAACCAGTAAGAGGTTTCGCTGATGCTGACTGGGCCAATGACAGGCTCGATAGAAGATCTTATAGTGTATACGCATTCTTCCTAGCAGGCAGTGTTTTTTCTTGGACTTCAACTAAGCAAAGTGTTGTCGCGTTGAGCAGCACTGAAGCTGAATACATAGCACTATCTATGGCTGCTAAAGAGGCTATTTATTTACGAAGACTTCTCGACGAGATTGGTTGGTCAACTGTTACAGAGCCTTTAACCATCTATGGCGACAACATCAGTTCGCAACATATTGCTCAAAATCCGGTACATCACAAACGCACGAAGCACATTGATATTAAGTATCATTTTGTTCGCGAAAAAGTAGAATGTAATGAAATTATACTAGAATACGTATCGACAAACGGCAATGTTGCAGATCTACTAACAAAATGTTTAAGCAAGAAAAAACACGACGACTTTGTTAAATTACTTGGAATGACAAAGTTAAGCATGCGGTAGTTAGTTTAAAATGATAATATGTAGCTTAAGAAGAAGTGTTAAAAATGTAATCGATACTATTGTTTGAATAAGCAACAATTATCTGGCAACACTGTATTGTATCGTGCTCATAATGTATATACCACTTTACTCACTCTCAAATAAACGTTTAACCGAACCACTACGTGTCTCTTGTATCAGCTCCGTTTTATATATCGCTTATATATAGAACGGTAAACTAAAACGGTACAATTATATCCAACAGAATTGATAAAACTTAACTATTCAGACTTAACTAACATTCCAGCAATTCAACATAACTACGAAATGAATCTCAAACTTAAATCAGAAGAACCTGTACGCACTGTTCCGAGAAGACTTTCATATCAGGAGAAGAAAGAAGTAGATACCCAAATAGATGAACTATTGAAAAAAGGCTTCATAAGAGAAAGTAAATCGCCTTACAGCTCTGCAATAGTATTAGTTAAGAAAAAATCAGGGGAAAAAAGAATGTGTGTAGATTACAAACAGCTTAATAAGATTTGCATTCGTGATGGATATCCATTGCCACTAATAGACGACTGCTTAGAGAGAATAGAAGGGAACACAATTTTTACACTTTTAGATTTGAAACACAGTTATCACCAAGTAAAAGTAGCAGAAAGTTCGGTGCAGTATACAGCATTTGTCATACCTAGCGGACAATATGAATACACAAGAATGCCTTTTGTGCTTATGAATGCACCAGCAGTATTTATGAGATTTATTAATTTCATTTTACAACCATTAATTCGCGAAGGTAATGTAGTAGTTTATATGGACGATATCGCTATAGGTTCCAAGTCGTTGAACGAACATCTTATAACAGTAGGTGGAGTTTTAAGAATTCTCGCAGAATATCGACTAGAAATTAAGGTTAATAAATGTCAATTTGGTTATGAAAGTATTGAGTTCTTGGGATATACCCTTTCTGGTAAGGGAATAAGCCCAAACTGTGAACACACAGCAACCATTAAGCATCTGCCATTGCCAAAAGATCGCCATGAAATGCAAAAGGTTTTGGGATTATTCTCTTATTTTAGGCGTTTCATCCCTGCTTACTCAAGAATAGCAAAACCATTACAAGAACTTACAAAACCTGGAACTAAGTTTGAGCTTCAAGACAAATGCATACAAATTTTTGAATATCTTCGAGAAAAACTGATTTCGTCACCAGTATTAGCTCTGTATAATCCAAATCGAGAAACAGAATTGCATTGTGATGCAAGTAGTGAAGGCTTTGGTGGAATTTTGTTGCAGAAACAAGATGACAATAAGTTTCACCCAACAGCATATTTTTCACAGAGAGCGACAAAACTAGAGGCAAGATACGAAAGTTTCAAGCTGGAAACGTTAGCTGTGATCTATTCACTGAGGAAATTTCGAATTTATTTAGAAGGGATTCCGTTTAGAATTATAACAGATTGTAACTCAGTAGTTTTATGTTTAGGAAAGGGACGTCTTCATTCAAATATCGCCAGATGGGCCATAGAGCTAGCAAATTATAATTACACTTTAAAACATCGTAGTGGAAAATATATGACCCATGTGGACACCTTAAGTAGATATCCTTCAGCGCTTAATCAAGATTTTGAATATGAACCAATAGTGACAATTCATGAAAGTGATAACTGTTACGGCAGAAACCGCAGCGGCAGCTCTAAATATCACTGCGCCTAACAGTCCTGAATATCACTGCGCCTAACAGCCCTGAATATCACTGCGTTAACAGCACAAACATTAACAGCGCTGAGCAAAGGGTTAATTAGGGCGAAGGGCAGACAAAGGCAGGAAGAAGGAAGAACGAAAACAAAAGGCAGCAGAAAAAGCACTGAAGCGGTACAAGTTTTTTAGCGCTAGCTCTCGTAGTTTAACACCCGCCCGACATTGTAAATGAATAAATAAGTGAAACAAACAAATGAATAAAACCGATTTAAAGAACAAAACCACGGGAGGCGTATTGAACACGGGAGGCTTATCAAACGTACGGCCCCAGATTTGGAGGCGTTGCCCGGCGCGGCAATATTCTAAAAAACTTTTCCTGCGCAACAGAGAGCAAATTTGGTGCAAGGGAAACTCATCGCGTTAGGGATACATATATAGATGTGATCTCGGCGGCAACAACGGCCACACCTAACGTGTCCACCACAGCCCCAACGAGCCATCAAGCACCAGAGCATACCAACCAAGGAGGAGGGGTGGATCAAGCCTTCTCACCAAGAACGAGCCTTTTAGATAGCTGGGAAACGTTCGCTCAGCAGAGAGCGGATGCATTAGGAAGGCCGACGTACGCCACGGCCTTCGAGGGAATGCGCTCCATCCCGACGCATTCCAGACTGCCTCAAGCAGAAGGCCTCATGAGCTCCACGGTAATCAACGGAGGCTGGGACAGAGCAGTTCCCAACTGGACCGGAGTCCACATGTCAGGACCCACGGAAGCAACGCGGGCCGGAATGCCTACTGGGCTGAATCCGAACGAGACAATGCCAGTCGGCGCTATGTGGCATCCAATGGCCGCACCGGCGCTGGGTACCAACCTGCATGGGCAAAACCCCTTCATTCGCGCCCCGACTGCACAGTATTACCCAAGTACGAGTCGAAATATTTCGGACCCGTACGCGTACGGGAGTAATCAAGCGGTCGCGCCAGCGGGGGCGGAGAGATGCTTGACAGCATCCCAGATAGCCGCAAGACAAGTCATCAACAAGGATCTACCATGCTTTTCTGGAAACCCCGAGGAATGGCCCATGTTCATAGTAAACTTCGAGCAATCCACAGAACGCTGCGGACTCAGCGATCAAGAGAATCTCATGAGGCTGCAAAGGTGCCTGAAAGGTGCTGCTTTGGAAGCAGTACGAGGAAAATTAATGATGCCCGCAACAGTTCGACTAGCCATCGAGACTCTTCGAATGCTATACGGCCGACCAGAGGCCATATATCACACCCTGCAGACGAAGCTAAGAATGGAGCCGTCCGTGAAATCGAGCAGCATCGAAAGCTTAGTGCGCCTGGCGCTGTCGGTGCAAAATTATCGCGCTACTGTTGACGCGATAGGACTGTCCGCCTATCTGAACGACCCAATGTTACTTCGCGACCTTGTGGAGAAACTCCCATTCGACTTGAAACTGGATTGGGCCAGACAAAGCGCTGGACTTCCGAGGGTAAATATCGCTGTTTTCGACGATTGGCTATTCCGAGTCGCATCGTGCGCAAGCACCGTGATGCCAGTAGCACCCGAGAAAGAAGTCTGCACGAAGGAGAAGAACCCAAGAATCCGGCTTATGGTGCACAATGATAGCAGCGCACAACCGCCCTGCCGTAGGTGCAATGGGGCCCACAAATTGGAGGACTGTAAGCAGTTCCTGGAGCTAGAAGGGCCAGGTAGATGGAACTTCGTCAGAGAAAATAAGCTATGCTGGAGGTGCCTTGGCAAACACTTTATAAGGCACTGTAAGTCAACAAGAGTATGTTCCGTCGACGGCTGCTCGAGAAAGCACCATTTTCTCCTCCACAACAGTAACCAGCAAAGCTCTAGGGTAGAGAATAGACCGAAGGAAAGCACTACGGTACTGCACACGATGCAGAACGAAGCTGCGTTGTTTAGATACGTCCCCTTAACATTGTATGGACCGAACGGCCAAATGCAAGTGTTCGCACTGATATACGAAGGATCCGCCTGTACCCTAATCGAGACGGAGATAACGGAAAAACTAGGTATCGACGGCCCCTCGGACGAGCTATGCCTACGCTGGACTGGAGACATCACGCAGAGAGAATCTCAATCCAAATGGATAAGCCTAGCGATCTCTCCAAGGGACAATGTGGCTCGCAGATTCACGCTTCAAAACGTGAGAACAGTAAAAAACCTAGATCTGCCGAAGCAGACGCTGGACGACTCAATCCTAAAATCCCATTCGCACCTGGAAAAGCTACCGATACTCAGCTACAAGGACGTGAGAGCGTCATTGATCATCGGATTGGACAACGTGAAACTTGGAGTGCCACTAACCGTCAAAGAACGCGAGAATTCCGAATTTATCGCCGCCAAGTCCAGGTTGGGGTGGTCTGTTTATGGCCGCAGAAAGGGCGACGGGCCAGCGAGTCCGCGGGTAATGCACGTATGCGAATGTAATAAACACCCACAGCTGGACACTCTTGTAAAAGAGAGTTTCTCATTAGACGCGGTTGGCATAAACATGGCGAAGAGCACACTCAGGTCCAAAGAGGACGAAAGAGCAAAAACAATACTGGAAAATTGCACGAGGTTTAGCAGCGAAATGAAGAGATGGGAGACAGGACTCCTCTGGCGGTACGACAACGTGGAACTTCCTTCCTCCAGAGAGATGGCAATGCGACGACTTCGGTGCCTAGAATCTCGTATGACACGCGATAAGGTGCTACGAGAGTTCGTAAACGAACAGATTAAGAGGTACGAAGACATCGGCTACGTCCGAAAACTGGAAAAAGATGAAATGGTCGAAGGCAAACGCTCCTGGTATCTGCCCGTATTCGTGACTAAGAACCCGAACAAAGGCAAATTAAGACTCGTATGGGATGCAGCAGCCAAAGTGGAAGGCATCGCTCTTAATTCAATGCTACTAAAGGGCCCCGACCAATTGCCATCGCTGGTAGGAGTAATATCGCGCTTTCGAGAGAAGTCTATTGGCATATGCGGAGATATTAGAGAAATGTTTCACCAGGTTAGGATACGTTCGGAGGATCAAAGCTCACAGCAGTTTCTCTGGTGATATGGTGACACCAGTCGAGAACCGGATAGGTACGTAATGAGCGTAATGACCTTTGGTGCTTCTTGTCCCCCAGCAGCAGCGACCTACGTGAGAGATAGGAACGCTGAAAGGTTCATCGAGGAACAAAGAGAGGAAGTAGAGGCCATACTTCGCAACACCTTTGTAGATGACTGGCTCCAAAGCTGTGACTCAGAAGACGAAATGGTCCGTCTAGCGCTGGCAGTGAGGAACATACACAAAGAAGGAGGCTTCGAGATGAGAGGATGGATATCTAACTCGAGCACTGTGATGAGAGCGCTCTCAGGAGACGGAGATCATCAAGAACGACCCATTGAGATGACGGACTCAACAAGACGAGAACGAGTGCTTGGCATGTGGTGGCATCCAAGGAATGATTACTTCACCTTCGTCAATAAGTTTCCGAATGACATATACGACGAAGCGAAAACTGTGACGAAGCGGTCAATTCTACGTACAGTCATGACCATCTTCGATCCCTTAGGACTACTGGGGTCCTATATTATACAGGCAAAGATAATACTGCAGGACGTGTGGAGGTCGGCCGTAGGCTGGGATGAACAGGTCGAAGAAAGCGAACGTCAACGTTGGATGATATGGGCACGGCAACTACAAAACATCGAAGAATTAAGGGTTCCACGATATCTCGGTCTAACGAAAGAAACATCTAATATCCAATTACACATCTTTACAGACGCGAGTATAAACGCCTTTGCAGCCGTCGCCTACATAAGGATCGAACAAAGAGGAGAAGTCAGATGCACACTACTCGCATCCAAGACAAGAGTGGCACCATTGAAACCAATTTCGATTCCCAGGATGGAGCTTATGGCAGCGATCCTCGGCCTACGACTAGCTAAACTCATAACACAGGAGCTCTCCGTCGAGGTCAAGCGACGCGTTTTTTGGACCGACTCCAAGAACGTGTTGTATTGGATATGTTCAGACGCCCGAAAGTACCATCAGTTCGTTGCGCTCCGAATTGGAGAGATCTTGGAAACCTCGGACATATCAGAATGGAAATGGGTTCCATCCGCTCTGAACGTAGCAGACGATGGAACGAAGTGGACCAAAGAGTCGAGTTTCCAACCGGAAGCGAGATGGTTCTCCGGTCCGCCGTTCCTATTTGACGAGGAAGAACACTGGCCAACTACACAGCTCAACTCGAGTAATCTGGAACGGATACACGTACACGAATGGACAGATACGCCGAAACCACCGTCAAAGCTGAGTAGCATAATCCCAAATGTATGTCGCTTTAGCAAATGGGAAAAGTTCACGGGAGCCCTGAGATGCGTGATGAGATTTCTGGACAAAATACGCAAAAGAGATTTCGCATCAGAGGAGGCAAATTTAGCCGCACGCATTCGCAACATGGAAGATGTCAACATCGTTATATACCGGATGGTACAAGAAGAGGCTTACTCTGAAGAAATGGCTCTTCTACGACAAGGAAGAATCGTGAGTAAGAAAAGTTCGATCTACAAATTATCGCCGTACCTCGATGAAACAGGCGTACTGAGAATACGCGGCCGCATAGATAAGTCGATCGGCATAACGAGGAACCTGAAACGGCCAGTAATTCTACCCGGAGGACATAACGTCACTAATCTTCTCATTGATTATTTCCATCGGAAGTTTCAGCATCAGCTTACTGAGATCGTCGTCAACGAGATGCGACAATTGTACCACATACCAGGACTGCGAGCAAGAGTTCGCGCCGTAGCGAAAACCTGCCAAAGATGCCGCAATGTCAACAGACGCCTTCATGCTAACATTGGAAATGTTCGTAGCCCGTCGAGGTGTCCCCAAGAGAATCGTGTCGGACAACGGGACGAACTTCCGAGGAGCCAGCCGCCTACTACGAGAAGAAATTGAAAGAATTCTACCGAACGAACTGGAAACCAAGTACCCGCAAATAGAATGGTCCTTCATACCCCCAGGAGCACCCCACATGGGAGGTGCGTGGGAAAGAATGATCAGATCGGTGAAATCCATACTAGCCGAAATATTAGAGGAGACGCACGTACAAGAACCAGTGCTGAGAACAGCACTAGCAAAGATAGAAAATATGCTAAATTCCCGACCCCTGACTTACGTGCCGCTGGAGTGTCCGGAAGCCGACGTACTTACACCGAATCACTTTCTGAGAGCAGAGACCAGCTCGATGGCAGCAAAGAGCGACGGCAGCGCAATAGGAGCTATGCTTGGTAAGAGTTTTCGCATTGCAGGGCAGATCGTGGACAGCTTCAGAAAACGATGGCTGAAGGAGTACCTACCGTGCCTGACGACACGAACCAAATGGCATGGAACCCCAACCAACCCTATCCAACTCGGAGACGTCGTGGTTCTAGCGGACGAAACAAGCCCCAAGGTGCAGTGGAGGAAAGGCGTCATCATGGACCTTCGAGTAGCCAAGGACGGGATCGCCCGAAGCGCGGTGATCCGCACCGCATCTGGACTGCTAACTCGGCCAATAGTTAAACTGGCCAAGTTAGACGTGAGGACAACGAACCCACTAATGGATCAAGGCGTAACCAGAAGTTTGGCAAACATCACGACAAGCGACGAAGTTTGCGAAGGGGGGAATGTTACGGCAGAAACCGCAGCGGCAGCTCTAAATATCACTGCGCCTAACAGTCCTGAATATCACTGCGCCTAACAGCCCTGAATATCACTGCATTAACAGCACAAACATTAACAGCGCTGAGCAAAGGGTTAATTAGGGCGAAGGGCAGACAAAGGCAGGAAGAAGGAAGAACGAAAACAAAAGGCAGCAGAAAAAGCACTGAAGCGGTACAAGTTTTTTAGCGCTAGCTCTCGTAGTTTAACACCCGCCCGACATTGTAAATGAATAAATAAGTGAAACAAACAAATGAATAAAACCGATTTAAAGAACAAAACCACGGGAGGCGTATTGAACACGGGAGGCTTATCAAACGTACGGCCCCAGATTTGGAGGCGTTGCCCGGCGCGGCAATAGATAACAAAGACCGAATAGTTTCCGTGATTGAGTGCGACGACATTAATCTTCAGCTTCAGATAACACAAAACAGGGACAACCATATAGGAAAATTAAAAGAACAATTGGAGCATGGACCTGTTAAGAAATTTTCATTGAGCGATGGAATTGTTTATAAAATAGGTGAGAACGACGTTGAGCTGTTTTATGTCCCAGCTGAAATGGAAACGCAAATAATCAGAAGAGTTCACGAAAACTTATGTCACTTAGGAACTGAGAAATGTATGAAAGAAATCTTAAGACATTATTGGTTCCCGAATATGAGATCTAAAATCGATTTGTTTATAGGAAATTGTTTAAATTGTATCACGTTTTCAGTCCCCACACATGCGAACAATCGAACACTTCACAATATTCCTAAGCGACCAATCCCATTCGACACCTTACACGTAGACCATTTTGGACCACTTCCCGCTGTTATATCAAAGAAGAAGCATGTATTAGTTATCATTGACGCCTTTACGAAATTTGTAAAATTGTTTTCTGTAATGTAAAATGAAATGTTCAAATCCTTTTTGTTGGATCGTTGGGGCTCAACCCTCCGATCTGTTTTATTGTGATTTCTCTTCTGTGTTTTACAATTGTGGTTTGGGCTTTTGTAAGCCAAAAGCCGCGGAGCTGCGCTGCCAGTGAAGATATATGTGTGTATGCATGTATATTAGTGCCGTCAAGTCATGGGAACATGCTGACGCTGCACTTGGGTCGCTCGAGGCATTCTTGAGTGAATCGTAATACGATCACCCAGAATGTCTGGGACTTTATTGTTACGTAAACACTGAAACAAAGTGTTACAGTGTGTATTCTTTAAGTACCGTCGGTACAGTGGGTATTCGAAATAATGAATACTTTACTTTACTTTAATATGAGCATACTACATCTCCCTCCTTTTGAAAAATAACGTAATATAATGAAGTTATTTTATTTTTAGCTTTTACTGTATATGTATACGAGTTATGTATTCTTAAAAAGACAATTTATATATATATTTTTTTTCTTTTTTAGTCAATTATTAGAATATTGAATTTTAATTAATATTGATAAAATTTAAAAGTTATTTGAATATAAATGCGGAATAGTATATTTTTATGGTTTATATTTATGTATGGCCATACTAAAAAATTATTAATAATTGCAAATCTTTAACCTATCCTTATGTACTTTCTGAGTTTTGTTTTTATTATCGGAGATTATGACGTTATCTCTTTCTCCGATACTTTCTACTCTATATGGTCCTATATATTTAAAATCTAGCTTATGTCCTGTTTCATTTTTCAATAAAAATTTATCTCCTACAGCTAAATTTAAATCTTTTAACTTTAAGTCATAGAGCTGTTTATTTTTAATTTTATGCTCCTCGAGCATAATCCTTGCTCGTTTATATGCTATTTCTAATCTATATTTACTCTCTTTAGAGTAATCATCTATGTTATATAGAGGTGCTATTTTATCTATAGTATTAAATTGAACTGGTAAGTTTGAAGTCTTACCGAAAACTAGCTCATATGGACAATAATCATGTGCCATAGAGGGGGTTGTATTAAAACAATATACGAAGTATTGCAGCCATACATCCCAATCTGATTTGTCAGCTGAGATGTATGAGCGTATGAACTCGTTAAATGTTCTGTGGCTTCGCTCCACGGTTCCTACAGTCTGGTGATGATGTGCAGTAGAAGTTATGTTTTTGATGTTTAGATTTTTACATAAGTCTTCAATTATTGAATTTTTATATTCTGTTCCCATGTCCGTAATGAACGTCTTCATTGGACCGTACTTTAGAATAAAATTTTCAAAAATAGCTTTAGCTACTGTATTTGCACTTTTGTTTCTAATAGGTATGGCAACAAGGTATTTTGTCAGGTCACATATTAAGGTGACTGCATATTCATTTCCTTGTTCTGATTTAGGAAGTGGACCGATCGTATCCACTATTACCCTATCAAAAGCCATGTATGGTGTTTCTGTAATAGTCAATGGAGTTATTGTGTGCTTGGTTACTTTAGCTTTTTGGCATTTTGGACATTTTCGTATGTAATTGGTTATTTCTTTAGTCATACCTTTCCAAAAATAATGTCTTTTGACCTTGGCCAAGGTTTTTGTTATGCCTGTATGTCCTCCTTGTATGGGATCATCATGTAATGTAGACAGTATTGCTTCTTTTTCTTTTTCATTTTTAATTAGGGTCACCGGGTTGATTAGCGCTACTCTTATTGTTCGTAATATTTTATTGCCCATATTTTTAAAATTATCTATTGAAATGTATTCAAAGATATTTTCCCACGGTGCCACTTTGAGTTGGCTGATTTTTTGTTTACCGGCTTGCGTTTCAAGCCTTTGGAAAAACTGACCTAAGTCAAGGGTTCCATTAGTATACAAATCGCTAACATCATATCTTGCAGTAATTTTTTTTCCATGTTTGAAAAAACATAAATTATTATTTACATGCAAGGTCACTACTTTACGTACTTCGTCATTGTTGATGACTTCATATACGTTGGGCTTTGAAGCTTTTGTTAGAGATTGCCTAGGCAATTCTATTTTTTCTTTTCCTGCGCAGGATTTCTGTCTACTCTGTTGCCTGGTAGTGACTTTCAGGACTTTATTCGTATTTTGTATGTTTTTTAGGTCTGTGATGGTTATTCTTGATAACGCATCTGCTACATGATTATCTTTACCCTTTAGATACTCGACTGTAAAGTCGTATTCTTCTAATTCGAGCCGCATGCGTGTGAGTTTTGAGCTAGGATTGACCATTGAAAATAGGTATGTTAGTGGTCTGTGATCCGTTTTTACTGTAAAGTGTTTACCATAGATATATGGTCGAAAATGGGTAATTGCCCAATGAATTGCTGCTAATTCCTGTTCTGTAGTACTTTTGTTACTTTCACCTTTTGTGAATGAACGTGATGCATATGCTAATGGGAGTTGGAGTCCGTTATGGTTTTGAGTTAAAACATGCTTGTTTACTAGCATCGGTGATTATGCAAAATTCTTTCTGAAAATCTGGGTACTGTAACAGAGTGGGTTCCATAAGTTTATCTTTTAAATATTGGAATGCATTTTGACATTCAGTTGACCACTCAAAGGGGACATTCTTTTTACATAATCTAGTTATGTGCCGGGAATAGTCGGCGAAGTTTTTAATAAAACGTCTATAATAATTGCAAAATGCAATAAATCGTCTAGCGCTGTCCGCATCATGTGGGACTGGATAGTTTTTGATGACGTCATATTTCTTGTCATCTGGCAAGATTCCTTTATCTGTGCATTTATGACCAAGAAAGGTCACTTCATGCATAAAAAATGAACATTTTTGTGGATGTAATTTTAGGTTGTGTTTCCTACATATCTCAAAAATATCTGTTAAGTTTTTAAGCATATGTTTTTCGGAACAACCCATGACTATTAGATCGTCCATATACAGGAAGGCTTGCGAAGCTTCAAGTCCAGAGAATGCTATAGTCATCATTCTTTGAAATGAATTCGGCGCTATTTTTAAACCAAATGGTAGTCGCGTGAAGCGATATGAGCCATTGCTCGTGGAAAAAGACGTTATATTTCGCGAACTTTCTTCTAGTTCGATTTGATGAAAACCTGACATTAAGTCAAGGCATGAGAAATACTTTGCTCTACCTAGTTGATCCAAAATGTCATCAATTCTAGGTAGTGGAAATTTGTCGGCCAGGAGTTTTTTGTTTATTTGACGATAGTCAACTACCAATCGCCATTTCTTTTGTTCTGAACCCGGAAGGGCTTTCTTTGGGACAAGTAGAAGTGGGCTGTTGTATTCTGATACGGATGGTTCGACAATATTGTCGTTGATTAATTTTCCTACTTGTTTTTTAATTTCCTCAACTTGGCTATGCGGACTTCGATAGTTCTTTATATATATAGGTTCGTCATCCCTCAATCTCAATTTCTGTTTATAAAAATTATTTGTTGTGATTGATTCGGTTTCAAGCCCGAATACGTCACTAAAATTTGTACATAGTTTAGTTAATTGCTTCTTGAATTGTACTGGGAAATGTTTGCTTAATTCAGCTATGACAGTTTTTTCTCGGATTTTTTGAGTTGTTTGAATTACCTTGTAATTCGAAAGTGGTTCATATTGTATGTTATTTATATGTACTAATTGGTTGGTACTGGTTGTATTCAGCAATCGGACAAATGTATTATTTTTTGAAGTTATTGTATTTGCTACATAAATACCAGGTTGAATTTCCTGGTTTGGGATCAATATGGTTTCTATATCGGACGTTAATTCTATTTTTCTGACAACTTGTGATCTTGCTGGTAGAAGAATTGTATTGTTACCAGAACTGTATGTTATTGGAACATAAATTTTAATTTTTATATTATTTGGTCGTATTATTAACCAATCCTCTGCAGGTTTTAAGTCTATTAGGCAGTTTAATTCTTTTATGAAATCAATGCCTATTATTCCATCACACGGAATTGCAAAATTTTGATTAACTAAATGGAAATTGTGTGGAATTATGTACTTATCCGTCTGTAGCTCTATTAGGGCAAGGCCTTGGGATGTTATTATACCTTCCCCTATTCCTTGAATATCTATTTTATTTTTTGTTTGAATGTCGTTAAAGACATCTGAATTTTCTTTTAATAATGATATATTGGCACCGGTATCTATAAGGAATGTAAGTTGTTTTCCTGTTTTAGAATTGAGGAATGCCACGAATATATTGAGATTGAGGTTGATTGTGTGAACCGCTGGATTTTTTAATTTAGTGTATCTAAAGGATCTTGGGAGTTTCCCGAAGCTGTCTGTGTAACACGAACATTGTTCTGTCGTGTGTTTCCATTGCTATTGTATCTTTGGTTGTTATAGGTTCCACCGTTATTACGGTTATTTCCCCTATAGCCAACACGACCTCTATTGTTATTATAACTATTGTTGTAAATATGGTTGTGGTTGTAACCACGACTACATGAACTTTACGACAAGCACTAAAGAAGTCAACACATGTTTTTCAAAGTATTTTCAATTTTATAGTCGTCCACGTAGAATTATTAGCGATAGAGGAACGTATTTTACATCATTAGAATTTAGTAAATTTTTGTTAGAAAATAATATAGAACACGTGAAAGTGGCAACTGCTTCACCCCAAGCGAATGGTCAGGTAGAACGGGTTAACAGAATTATGAAAGCTATGCTCGCCAAAATAACTGAGCCAATAAATCACGAAGATTGGAGCAAACTTTTAATAAAGGCTGAATATGCAATTAATAACTCAGTCCATTCGACCACGAAAGAATTGCCTTCAGTGTTGTTATTCGGAGTCCAACAGAGGGGTTGTAATATTGACGCGTTAACAGAATACTTAGATGATAAACAAGACCGAACTCAAAGCGATTTAGAATCAGTACGTAAGAAATCTTTGGATAAAATCGAGCATTGTCAGCAGAAGAGTGAAGAGTATTTTGAAAGGAATCACAAAAATCATATTGAGTTCTTGGAAGGCGATTTCGTTGTAATGAGAAACATTGACACCACAATAGGTACAAATAAAAAATTTGTTCCGAAGTACAGGGGTCCGTACATCATCAAAAAGGTATTGCCGAACGACAGATATGTGTTAAATGACATTGAAAACTGCCAAATAAGCCAAATCCCGTATGAGGGCATTATAGAGGCATGCCGATTAAGGAAATGGGCAGATTGGCGTAATCAGTGTGAAAGTGACCCCTACTTAAATAGTTAACAAAATATATATATACACATATAATTAAAATTACTCTTAATTACATATTTACGATCGAGGGCGATCTAATTGTCAGGATGGCCGAGCTGTTAGGTTGTTTTAGTATTATAACCCTACATTTGTATTTACCTTGCTGCTAGCTTATAATTATTAGTGTTAATCTACAATTGTATTTACTATTAACGTTGTACGAAATATCGTAAGTATCTGAATAAGTATCGATATGAATAATCATCCGATAGTTCTAGTTCTGCGAACTAGAACTATGCGAGAACTATGCGGAGAACTAGAGATCGGAGCTGGGTTCAGGGCACTTTTTGGCTGATCGACAAGACGGAGAGGTTGGAGAAAATAAAGCGAAACAATAATCTTAAAAAGTATAAAACATCCGTGGATTTTCTGCGCCAATAATACAATGCCACTTTCGGCCCCTTGCAGAATGTTTAAACATAAATAGATTATTGTACGCATTCACTCATGTAACAACACCGATCTCTAAAGAAATTACATAAAGTAGACAAGTTATGACTGCACGGGTGTAAAAAGAGATCTGTAACCCATTAATACGACAACAAAACACAAGTGGAGAAAACACTTAACAAATGCGGTCCTAAAATAAAACTAATGAAAGCATGTACTCAAATAGACACCCTCAGTAAAATGTATCCTCTGCGTAGGTCTAACGATAATTATAGACTACCAAATTGTACCTCCTACCTCATTGTCAAATCACATATAAGGCTCTGATTTTAAGAATAAAATTTAGTTTGAATTTACAACTCAACTCGCAAATGTCTAGACTTTTCTTTTAAGGTCTTAACAACCCAAAGGGAACAAATCAATTTACAGTGGCTACGCAGCGCACGACGTCACGCTCAGACTGATTTTCTGTCTCTCTCGCACGCACTCTTTGTCGTGTCGTTTAATATTCGCGGCGTCTGCCGGAGGAGAGCCATACTGACTTAGTATCGGGTATAACTGTAGAGTTGCGGTGTCCGCAGCAACTCACAACGTTACCCCTCGTTTTTTAATATTTTCCATGAAGGCCTCTGGGGCCCTTGGATCTCTTTAAAAAATCCATACGTCTATTGCTGATTTTACCGTTCTCCACGCTGCTGTAGGTCGCCAGAAGTGGCGGAGCTTGTGGATGGAGTGGAAGTGGCCGTGGGCGGGGCTGGGGCTCCAGTGAGTTGATTAGGTCTATTCTGACCGCCGGTACAACAGCAGCTGCTTATTATTTTAGTGAAAAACGAACAAAATATTTGACTCCATTGCATTCCACTAAGGAAAGAAGAGAAATCTTTCATGCACATATCAATCTACACAAAATTGTTTCATCAGACGTTCTGCTATTTTTATACCCGATACTCAAAATGAGTATTGGGGTATATTAGATTTATGGTGAAAATGGATGTGTGTAACGTCGAGAAGGAATCATTTCCGACCCCATAAAGTATATATATTCTTGATCAGCATCAATAGCCGAGTCGATTGAGCCATGTCTGTCTGTCCGTCTGTCCGTCCGTCCGTCTGTCCGTCTCTATTAGCGCCTAGTGCTCAAAGACTATAAGAGCTAGAACAACGATGTTTTGGATCCAGACTTCTGTGATATGTCACTGCTACAAGAATATATTAAAACTTCGCCCTGCCCACTTCCGCCCGAGGTGAGAAAACGAGAAAACTAAAAACGCAGAGCCGTAGAGAATGACCATATCTTTTAGACTGCAGAATCTGAACTGGATCGTATTATTATTATAGCATCAAGAAAACAATTTCATTTTTCTCGCCCTGTCTCTTTCTAACACACACGTAGCATTGCAAGCTTTGCTTAGACTATAACATTAGCGCCTAGATTTCAGAGACTATAAAAGCTAGAGCAACCAAATTTGGTGCCACACTCCTAAGATATCGGCCCTTGACGAGTTTGTTTCAAAATTTCGCCACACCCCCTTCCCTTGGTATTCGCACTGCTGTTAGATGTCACTGTTCGGACCAGCCGCTGAAGAATAACCGTAACTTTAAGCATTATTATTGTATGAGCAGAGAGAGCCGCCTATGTTGTAAAACGTTGACTTTCTGCAGAGCTGCAACGCTCTCCCGCTAAAGGGGCTCTCTGCCGCCGCCACTTCGGCAATCACTTTGATCTAACGCCGTCGTCTATTTTTAGTTCTATGCTAACCCCTTTGCGCATTGGTTGCATATCGGTCTCGCATAAATTTTATCTGGCCATAGCAAGCAATCGGCTTCCGCTAAGCCACCAAGATCAAATACGAATTATAAAGTTTAACCCAAATTCTCTATTCATTTTCAAACACATGGTTATCAAAAAAGTTTGTCATCTCAAACTTTGGTGACCCCGACGTGATATAAAACCATTGCTTAATCGCGTTCCGTTAAAACACTTATTAATTATACAATATTTTGTTGTTGGGTAGTGAGAGGTAGTGTTCAGTGAGAGTGCGGCTGGAATATTTATATACAAATTCCGGTACTTTAAGCGTCGAATCTCTCATTCTCTGCGCAGCTGCAGCCGCGGTTCTTGACTTTTCGTGTTTTGCATTCTCGCGTCTATACATCGTCGCTTAAGCGGTATTTCATTTTCCGTTGTTGTGTCGAATTGCACAACGGTTAACATGGACAACGATCCGAATACAGGCGCGGACGGAAATATTGTGGTGGCTGATTCCAGACTGAGTCTGTATAAGCGTAAAAGTCAGTCATTATATGATCGCTTGCACAGGCTTGGCGAATCATTCGCGGGGAATAAAATCGATAAGTTGACCGCCGCGGAAGTCGAGGTGCGCCTTAATATGTTGGCAGAAATTCGAGAGGAATTCAATAAGGCCCATAATGAATTGGAGGCTCTCGATCAAAACGAGATTGGGAGTGAGCTGCGCTAAATCTTCGATACTCTTTTCATATCGTTGAAAGCTGAGTTGCTGGCTGCTGTTGAAGTAAGCCAGTCACACGCCGCTGCCCATTCTACGACTCTGCCAAGCCATTCCGGACATAGTACCATCATCATGGCTCACAAGCAGCGACTTCCTGAGCTGAAGGTGCCTAAGTTTTCTGGTGGATACGTCGAGTTTTCGGATTTTATGGCAATGTTCAAATCGGTGATTGAAGCGGATGCGGATCTCAGTGACATCGAGAAATTCCAGCACCTTCGCTCTTGCCTTGCTGATGCGGTTTTGGATTCGGTTCGATCGTTGGAGCTCTCCAGTGCCAATTATCGTGCGGCTCTGGATATACTTAATAAACGCTTTAATAACAAACTTTTTAACAACTTTAATAACAACTTGTTTTCCAGGCACGCATCAAGAAGACTCGCCTTCTGCTAAAAGGCTTCGGGAGTTTTCGGATGCAGTCAATTTACACATGCGAGCGTTGCAGACATTGGGAGCTGCTGAGGAGATTTCAGGATTCATGGTCATCAACATGCTGCTGCAGAAGTTGGATTCGAAGACGCAAACCAAATGGGAGGAGCACACATCGTCGGATGCTATATCTACCGTAGAGGAATTCTTCGAATTCTTGCAGCAACGCTGCCAGAAAATGGAGCGATTGGAATATGCTACAGCGACACACGCTAGTAGCGATCAGGTGGGAAAAAATCATTCCTATACGCAGGTTAAGACAACGTTTTTAGCTTCCAACTCTTCCGCCGACCCGTCTGTATGCGTCTTTTGCCACTCAGCGGGCCATGGAATATACTCGTGCAAGATATTCGGAAATCTCTAACAGTTTCTGCGCCACAAAGAAGTGAAGAAGATTTCCCTATGCTTCAATTGCCTAAAACCGGGGCACCGGCGCGCATGCAATAGTGGAAAATGTCGAGTATGCGGCGGTAGGCATCATAGTTTGTTGCACTTCGATAGTATACAGCCCACAACACAAAGCTGCCCAGGTATTACTCCTCCCGATCTGGCGGCACCTCGCCTCTACCTTCGTCTACCTCTCTTGCTGCCCAAGGTCTTCACTCTGATGTCGTGCTTCTGGCTGCAGCCGTGGTTCTCGTGAAGAATCGGTCTGGCGTTTTAGTTCCTTGTCGTGCCATCTTAGATTCAGGATCGCAGCTGCATCTCGTCACATCCAGGTTCGCCCAGCAGCTTTAGCTTAGGAGAACTCAATCGTCTGCACTTGTGTCTGGATTCGATAGCTGAGATGGAAGCAAGGTTGGATAAAACTCTTCGTATATTTTGGGAAGTCGAGAATTGTGTGGAGGCTGGGTTGAATACCAAAGAAGAAGACGATTGTGTAGCACATTTCGTAAGCCACCTTTCACGGTTGCCATCCGGGGAGTATGCAGTTCGTCTGCCACTAAATAACAATACTGATCGTTTAGGAGAATCTTATGCTCAGGCTTATCGACGGTTCATCAGTCTGGAGCGAAACCTGTCGCGTAATCCTACCTTGAGTATAGGCATTCCGCCTTTATGAGGGAGTACATTGATTTGCATCAAATGCACCAAGTCAACCCTGATTCCCGTAGCCTCTGCAAATATTTCTTGCTTCATCACTGTGTCCTAAAGGAGGACAGTACGACGACAAAACTCCGTGTCGTTTTCGATGGATCCGCAGCTACATCAACTGGATATTCTCTAAATTATGTGATGATGACAGGCCCTGTTATTCAGCCTGCATTGGTTAACATACTGATTCGCTTTCGAACATATAAATATACCGCAGCGTACGAGTGTCTCCACCCGACAATTTGTATCTGTGCATCCTATGGCGAGATTCCATCGAGTCCGAGGTTCAACTCTACACATTAGACACCGTCACATACGGGACGAGGGCTGCATCATTTTTAGCGGTCCGCGCAATGCCCCCTCTGGCCATCGATGAGGGTGAGTCCTACCCTCTTGGCTCAGCTGCTCTGCGGCAGGAGTTTTACGTGGATGACCTTATTTCGGGCGGTAATTCAGTCGCACAGGTCATGGACATGCACCAAACATCAGCTTTACTGTCCCGTGGTAATTTTAGACATAGGGAACCCCTGAAGATGACATAGAGAAATTCCTAAAGTTTAATGATGAAAGCGATATAGCCAAAACTCTCGGCTTAGCGTGGGAACCTGCTTCAGCTGCTTTTTGCCTTGTCCGCACTACACAAACTCAAAGCTATCAAAGCGGTTTTATCTACGGTTGCGCGGTTCTACGACCCTCTTGGATTGATAAATCCAGTCATTGTCAGGCGCAAAATCTTCCTTCAGCAGCTTTGGAGAGAAAATTTGGATTGGGATGAAAGCCTACCCTCAGCGTTGCATTCAACTTGGATGGACTTGAGAAATAGTTTGGCAAGCATTTCTCGGATCTCATTTCCTCGCTTGGTTCTTCGTTCTAGTGTGGCTACGGATTCACGGTTCACGGATTCTGTGATGCCAGCTTAGAAGCTTATGGCGCTTGCGAGTATGTCGTGTCCAGGGAAGCCCAGTCTTCGAGCCACGTTTTGTGCTGACGCCGCTAAAGACTATATCGATTCCTAAGCTGGAATTAAGTGCAGCCCATTTGCTTGCGAAAATCATGCATGTTCTAGAGTGTAAAATCTGAACCAGATCGTATAATCGCGTTCCGTTAAAACACTTAATAATTATACAATATTTTGTTGTTGGGTAGTTTAACTACCAACAAATACATTTGGGTCCATGTTGAAAAACAGATTAAAGTGCAAATTCAGTGAGAGTGCGGCTGGAATATTTATATACAAATTCCGGTACTTTAAGCGTCGAATCTCTCATTCTCTGCGCAGCTGCAGCCGCGGTTCTTGACTTTTCGTGTTTTGCATTCTCGCGTCTATACATCGTCGCTTAAGCGGTATTTCATTTTCCGTTGTTGTGTCGAATTGCACAACGGTTAACATGGACAACGATCCGAATACAGGCGCGGACGGAAATATTGTGGTGGCTGATTCCAGACTGAAATCGATAAGTTGACCGCCGCGGAAGTCGAGGTGCGCCTTGATATGTTGGCAGAAATTCGAGATGAATTCAATAAGGCCCATAATGAATTGGAGGCTCTCGATCAAAACGAGATTGGGAGTGAGCTGCGCTAAATCTTCGATACTCTTTTCATATCGTTGAAAGCTGAGTTGCTGGCTGCTGTTGAAGTAAGCCAGTCCACGCCGCTGCCCATTCTACGACTCTGCCAAGCCATTCCGGACATAGTACCATCATCATGGCTCACAAGCAGCGACTTCCTGAGCTGAAGGTACCTAAGTTTTCTGGTGGATACGTCGAGTTTTCGGATTTTATGGTAATGTTCAAATCGGTGATTGAAGCGGATGCGGATCTCAGTGACATCGAGAAATTCCAGCACCTTCGCTCTTGCCTTGCTGATGCGGTTTTGGATTCGGTTCGATCGTTGGAGCTCTCCAGTGCCAATTATCGTGCGGCTCTGGATATACTTAATAAACGCTTTAATAACAAAAGACTTGTTTTCCAGGCACGCATCAAGAAGATTTTTGGGCTAAAGAGGGTAGACTCGCCTTCTGCTAAAAGGCTTCGGGAGTTTTCGGATGCAGTCAATTTACACATGCGAGCGTTGCAGACATTGGGAGCTGCTGAGGAGATTTCAGGATTCATGGTAATCAACATGCTGCAGAAGTTGGATTCGAAGACGCAACCCAAATGGGAGGAGCACACATCGTCGGATTGCAGCAACGCTGCCAAAAAATGGAGCGATTGGAATATGATACAGCGACACAGGCTAGTAGCGATCAGGTGGGAAAAAACCATTCCTATACGCAGGTTAAGAAAACGTTTGTAGCTTCCAACTCTTCCGCCGACCCGTCTGTATGCGTCTTTTGCCACTCAGCGGGCCATGGAATATACTCGTGCAAGATATTCGGAAATCTCTAACAGTTTCTGCGCCACAAAGAAGTGAAGAAGCTTTCCCTATGCTTCAATTGCCTAAAACCGGGGCACCGGCGCGCATGCAATAGTGGAAAATGTCCAGTATGCGGCGGTAGACATCATAGTTATTTGCACTTCGATAGTATACAGCCCACAACACAAAGCTGCCCAGGTATTACTCCTCCCGATCTGGCCGTTCAACCGGACACTCTTTCCGTTGCTCAAAATTCTGCTGGCACCTCGCCTCTACCTTCGTCTACCTCTCTTGCTGCCCAAGGTCTTCACTCTGATGTCGTGCTTCTGGCTGCAGCCGTGGTTCTCGTGAAGAATCGGTCTGGCGTTTTAGTTCCTTGTCGTGCCATCTTAGATTCAGGATCGCAGCTGCATCTCGTCACATCCAGGTTCGCCCAGCAGCTTTAGCTTAGGAGAACTCAATCGTCTGCACTTGTGTCTGGATTCGATAGCTGAGATGGAAGCAAGGTTGGATAAAACTCTTCGTATATTTTGGGAAGTCGAGAATTGTGTGGAGGCTGGGTTGAATACCAAAGAAGAAGACGATTGTGTAGCACATTTCGTAAGCCACCTTTCACGGTTGCCATCCGGGGAGTATGCAGTTCGTCTGCCACTAAATAACAATACTGATCGTTTAGGAGAATCTTATGCTCAGGCTTATCGACGGTTCATCAGTCTGGAGCGAAAACTGTCGCGTAATCCTATCTTGAGTATAGGTATTCCGCCTATATGAGGGAGTACATTGATTTGCATCATATGCACCAATCAACCCTGATTCCCGTAGCCTCTGCAAATATTTCTTGCTTCATCACTGTGTCCTAAAGGAGGACAGTACGACGACAAAACTCCGTGTCGTTTTCGATGGATCCGCAGCTACATCAACTGGATATTCTCTAAATGATGTGATGATGACAGGCCCTGTTATTCAGCCTGCATTGGTTAACATATTGATTCGCTTTCGAACATATCCAGTCGCTCTCACTGGGGACATTTGTAAAATATACCGCTGCGTACGAGTGTCTCCACCCGACAATTTGTATCTGTGCATCCTATGGCGAGATTCCATCGAGTCCGAGGTTCAACTCTACACATTAGACACCGTCACATACGGGACGAGGGCTGCATCATTTTTAGCGGTCCGCGCAATGCCCCGTCTGGCCATCGATGAGGGTGAGTCCTACCCTCTTGGCTCAGCTGCTCTGCGGCAGGAGTTTTACGTGGATGACCTTATTTCGGGCGGTAATTCAGTCGCACAGGTCATGGACAAGATGCACCAAACATCAGCTTTACTGTCCTGTGGTAATTTTAGACTTAGGGAACCCCTGAAGATGACATAGAGAAGTTCCTAAAGTTTAATGATGGAAGCGATATAGCCTGCTTCGGATCAGCTGCTTTTTGCCTTGTCCGCACTGGACACAAACTCAAAGCCATCAAAGCGGTTTTATCTACGATTGATAAATCCAGTCATTGTCAGGCGCAAAATCTTCCTTCAGCAGCTTTGGAGAGAAAATTTGGATTGGGATGAAAGCCTACCCTCAGCGTTGCATTCAACTTGGATGGACTTGAGAAATAGTTTGGCAAGCATTTCTCGGATCTCATTTCCTCGCTTGGTTCTTCGTTCTAGTGTGGCTACAGAAGTTCACGGATTCTGTGATGCCAGCTTAGAAGCTTATGGCGCTTGCGAATATGTCGTGTCCAGGGAAGCCCAGTCTTCGAGCCACGTTTTGTGCTGACGCCGCTAAAGACTATATCGATTCCTAAGCTGGAATTAAGTGGAGCCCATTTGCTTGCGAAAATCATGCATGTTCTAGAGTGTAAAATCTAAACCAAATCGTATAATTATTATAGCCAGAATCATGGTCGGTTTTGCCAATTGCAAAATATGAGTACAGGTTAGGTTAGGTTCAGGCGGTAGCCTGGGAGAGTGATGAAACCCTCCCAAGCTCACTTGGACCTGTAGAAGGTCCGTTGTGGTGCCGCATGGGCGTGTGCCCCTTCCCAGTGCCTAGAAACCGTGGAGAAACAGGCTGTTGCAAATTAAGGGCAGTCCCATCCGGAGGCTTGGATGAATCTGGACAAGGTCCCCGGTTTGATTTCGGACAGGTCCGAAATGTCTGTGAGGAAAGCAGCCCCGAGAAAACGAAGACGACGATTTCCAAGGGCCGGGCAGTGGCAGAAGAAGTGGGGGACCGATTCCTCTTCTTCCTCGTCGCGACAACTCCTGCAGAAGTCGTTATGAGGGATTGACAGTCTAGAGGCATGAGTGCCAATCTGCCAGTGTCCCGTAATGGCTCGAGTAACTGCAGAGCACTGTGCTCTGCTGAGCCTATACAGCTCGGCTGAGCGATTCTTCGATCGATATGGCCATATCAATCTTGAGATTTTACAGGAAACTGTTTGCTGCCATCTCCTATTGGCATTTTGCTCAAACAATTCGTGCGTGAGGAGCCTGCACGTAGCCAGAGGCATCGCTACCTGCTCCCTCTCCATAAGGAGAGGAATTGTAGTACCCTGCCTTGCTAGCTCGTCGGCGGCGTCGTTCCCCTCGATGTCCCTGTGGCCTGGGACCCATATAAGGAAGAGGTCTAACTGATCTGCGATCTCGTGCAGAGACCTGCGGCAGTCATTTACAGTCGCTGAGTTCGACGATATTGAGCCTAGAGCTTTAATAGCTGCTTGGCTGTCCGAGAAAACGCACACTAAGTGCGTGTCTAGAAGTAGTTTGGAGACGATGGAAATGGCCTCCTTGATGGCTACAACCTCCGCTTGGAACACACTGCACTGGTCCGGGAGCCTGAAGCTATGACTGATGTTCAGCTCGCTGCAGTAGACTCCGCCTCCCACGCGGCCGTCTAACTTTGAGCCATCAGTGTAGAAGTGAACCGCATTTGCGGTTCGCCCATCTCCCAGTCCTCCCTAAGTGGGATTGATACCTGGAAAGGCCTGTCCATTTGTCTAAGGCTGGCCACCATACTACCGCTCCATAGAGCATGATCGGTCGTATGATGGTGGTGTAAAGCCACCGAACTATATAGGGGGTCATTCCCCATCTTAGTCCGATGGCTTTCCTGCAAGTATAGAGAGCTACTGTGGCCTTCTTTACTCTATCCTCTATGCTCAATTTCCAATCGAGCTTTCTATCGAGGATTAGACCAAGTTACTTGGCGTTGTTGCTGAAGATTAGCGCTTCCCCACATAGTCTTGGGGGAATCAGTGCCGGGACTTTGTACTTCCTAGTGAAGAGCACCAGTTCCGTTTTAGACAGGTTGACGCCTAACCCGCATTCGTCTGCCCATTTTGACATCTTCATGAGAGTGCTTGTCAGGCACTCACACAGCGTCTGCGGGAATTTACCCGAGAATGCTATAGCAACATCGTCCGCATACGCCACCACGCGGCAGCCACCCCCCTCTATCTCCCGCAGCAGTTCGTTCACTGCCACGTTCCATAGGAGGGGCGAGAGGACTCCGCCCTGCGGGGTGCCTCTACTGACAAATCTGGTGGACGTTGACGTCCCCAGTGATGCCTCAACCGTCCTGCATTGTAGCATCTGATCGATCAGGCTCACCGTCCGGAAGTCAACCCCCAGTTCCGTCAGTGCACCCGTGATGGCGGTCGGTAGGATGTTATTAAAGGCGCCTTCTATGTCCAGGAAGGCTACCAGGGTGTACTCCTTACAGTTGAGGGACGCTTCTATGATCGATGTGATCGTGTGTAGGGCCGTTTCGGTGGATCTTCCTTTCCGATAGGCATGCTGGGAGTCTGAGAATAGACTAGGCGGAATATTTACCGTGAGATGCATCCCCAAAAGCCGTTCCATCGTCTTCAGAAGGAAGGACGATAGACTTATGGGTCTGAAATCTTTGGGGGCAGTGTGCGAGGGCTTGCCTGCCTTGGGGATGAAGACGACTTTGGTATGAAGCCAGGTTTCCGGGATATATCCATGGGAGAAGATTCCCTCGTATATCCTTTTGAGCCAATTAGTGCCTTTTTGTCCAGCGTGAATCAGTTGGGCAGGGATGATGCCATCTGGTCCCGCGGATTTGTATGGTTTGAAGCTTTTTATTGCCCAGGAAATGTTCTCCTGGCTTAGCAGGTTCATGATAACACTTGAGGCAACGGAAGGAGCCGCGATGTAGTGTGGTCTGTTTTCATCGCAGCCGGGAAAGTGGGTGTTAAGGAGAAGATTTAGCGACTCATTGCTGGACGTTGTCCATGATTGGTCGGCGTTCTTCAGGTAGCCCAGAGTGGGTGTAGTCTTCGAGAGAACTTTGCGCAAGCGCGAAGCTTCCGAGTTATTCTCAATGTCGCTACAGAACTTACGCCATGAGGCGCGTTTGGCTTTCCTCAGTTCTTTATTGTAAACTGACAGACTGGCCTTGTAATCGGCCCAGTTCTGCTCAGCGTTTTCGGCCTTAGCTTTATTGAAGAGTCTTCGGGAGGCTTTCCGGAGTTCCCTCAGTTTCGGATTCCACCATTCAGGTTTCTTCCGGCCTCTGCTCTTGCTAGAGGGGCAGGATTTATCGAGCGCCTCATTGCAGGCGTCGGTAAATAGTTTAACAAGATGAGTCGTGGCTTCCCTGGAGATCTCCTCCTCAGGTGGAGTCTCAGGGAGAACACGACAGAGGTGGTCTGAGTACCGAGCCCAGTTTGTCCGCCTAAGGTTCCGAAATTGAGCTGGTCTCGGTAGTGAAAAAGAGAATACGGTTTCCACGTACCTGTGGTCCGAGAAGGAGTGCTCTTCCAGGACCCTCCAGGATACGATGTTCCCGTGTAACTCATGAGAGGCAAGTGTGAGGTCCAGGACCTCCTTGCGGTTTTTAATAATGAAGGTGGGATCACTCTCCCTATTTAAAAGGACCATTTGAGTGGTCAGTAAATAGTTGAAAAGGTACTCACCCCTTTCGTTGGTGTCAGTGCTTCCCCACTGGCAGTGGTGTGCGTTGGCGTCGCACCCTACGATTAGGCCGGTGTCCTTGGCCTCGCAGTCTGTGATTAGCGCCCTGAGCGCCTGTGGAGGGGGGTCTGGTTGGTCGTGACCCATGTACGTGGAGCAGATTCTCAGTGAGCCCCCCTGGCCTTCGAGGCTCACTGCTGTTTGGTCTTCATTGCTGAAATTTGGGAGCAAAAATAAGTGCAAATCTCTTTTTGCAAGGATGCAGGTGCGAGTTTTACCTGCGGAGTCAGCTACGTATAGCTTATAGTCAGGAGTCCTCAGACCAGAGACCCTGTTTCCGAGGATCCAGGGCTCCTGAATGAGGACTATGTCGGCTCCACCCTTGGCTAGGTGGAGCAGGAGAGCAGCGCATGCTGCCTTACAATGGTGGAGGTTTATCTGCAGGAGTATCAGTGACATTCCTGAGGTTCACCTCCACCATTGTCCTGTCGTGGTCGCTCTCCGAAGAGTCCAACTCCTCCGCGACCCCGATGTGTTTGATGTCATCTAAGATGTCATCCGACACCACTGATGCCACGTCTGACACCGCAGGCTTGATCTCCATACTAGGGATCTCCGGGGGCTCCAGGTATGGCTCGACCGTCGGCCCCGGGAAGCCTTATTAAAACTGGAGGTCGGCAGGTATCCAGAGTCCGCATATAAGCGACCGAGCACCCCCTCGGCCATGCATCCCTCGGCATATGACAGTGTCACCTTGGATTGGGGTCATTTCACTGAGAGTTTTCTCCTCTCCGCCCGACTACAATTAGCCAGTATCCTGGCAGAGACATGACCGTACCAGGACCTGTTTCCAGCCGCCCTCACGGGGAGAGTATAGTCGCACTTCCGCCGGTGTGTACAGTTACGGCGGGTGCCGGTTCGCTCGTGCCCACCTGTATCCTATGACGCGGAGCACAGTCGCCTTGGATCCAGGGCAAGCCATGAACCCGAGGCGCCTGTGCCCCTTTCCGAGTCTACAGTTGTGACGAGCCGACCCGACATCCGTTTATCCCCCTATAGCACCCGACGGCTGACGGCCAAAAATATGAGTACAAGGATCTCAGAATCCATAAGAGCTAGAGCAACCAAATTTGGTATCCACACTCCTGTGATATCGGACCTTGACCGTTTTGTGTCAAAATTTCACCACACCCCCTTCAGCCCCCGCAAAGGACGAAAATCTGAGGCATCCACAAATCTCAGAGACTATTAAAGCTAGAGTAACCAAATTTACTATCCGCACTCCTGTTAGATCTGAATATAAATCCTTTATCTCAAAATTTCGCCCCACCCCCTTCCGCCCACACAAAGGACGAAAATCTGTTGCATCCACAATATTGCAGATTTGAGAAAACTAAAAACGCAGAATCAAAGATAACGACCATATCTATCAGATTGCTGAATCTGGATCAGATCAGATCATTTTTAAAGCCAAAGGAAACAAATCAATTTGCAGTGGCTACGCAACGCGTGACGTCACGCTCAGACTGATTTTCTATCTCTCTCGCACGCACTCTTTGTCGTGTCGTTTAATATTAGCGGCGTCTGCCGGAGGAGAGCCATACTGACTTAGTATCGGGTATAAATGTAGAGTTGCGGTCTCCGCAGCAACTCATAACGTTCCCCCTCTTTATACCCGATACTCAAAATGAGTATTAGGGTATATTAGATTTGTTATAAAAGTGGATGTGTGTAACGTCCAGAAGGAATCGTTTCCGACCCCATAAAGTATATATTCTTGATCAGCATCAATAGCCGAGTCGATTGAGCCATGTCTGTCTGTCCGTCTGTCCGTCCGTCCGTCTGTCCGTCCCCTTCAGCGCCTAGTGCTCAAAGACTATAAGAGCTAAAGCAACGATGGTATGGATCCAGACTTCTGTGATATGTCACTGCTACAAGAATAGTTCAAAACTTCGCCCCGCCCACTTCCGCCCGAGGTGAGAAAACGAGAAAACTAAAAACGCAGAATCGTAGAGAATGGCCATATCTTTTAGACTGCAGAATCTGAACTTGATCGTATTATTATTATAGCCAGCATCAAGAAAACAATTTCATTTTTTCTCGCCCTGTCTCTCTCTAACACACACGTAGCATAGCCCGCTTTGCTTATAGTAAAACATTAGCGCCTAGATCTCAGAGACTATAAAAGTTAGAGCAACCAAATTTGGTATCCACACTCCTAATATATCGGACCGAGACGAGTTTGTTTCAAAATTTCGCCACACCCCCTTCCGCCCCCGCAAAGGACGAAAATCTGGGGATATTCACAAATCTCAGAGACTATTAAGGCTAGAGTAACCAAATTTGGTATCCGCACTTCTGTTAGATATACCCTCTTCCACCCCCACAGAGGACGAAAATCTGTGTCATTCACAATATTGAGGATACGAGAAAACTAAAAACGCAGAATCATAGATAATGACCATATCTATCAGATTCCTGAATCTGGATAAGATCGGATATAGCCAATAGGAACAAATCAATTTACAGTGGCTACGCAGCACCCGACTACACGCTCAGGCTGATTTTCTGTCTCTTTCGCACGCACTCTTGGTCGTGTCGTTTAATTTTAGCGGCGTCTGCCGGAGTAGAGCCATACTGACTAAGTATCGGGTATAAATGTAGAGTTGCGGTGTCCGCAGCAACTCACAACGTTCCACCTCGTTCATGATTAAAATGATGGACCAATGGTTCGATACAATTTAAATGCAATCCAAATTGATTCACGGTGCAGTCAAAATATAACGATACAAAAAAATTTGCTTTTACGAATAAAAAAGGAAATAAACCGTATTTTTCCTTAATTGAGATCATTCTTTCCTCTATCGCTTAATCTTATTTAGTTCTTTCTTTTATATTGTGAAGAAACAGATCTCCACAAAACACAGGAGTAGCACCGTCCCCTGTAGGGACAGCCCAGAGGGCATTATTACTTCATTACGGGAAATCGCGCTACGTTACGCAACACAGAGTGGGGAAAAATGACTCAAAATGAGTATTGGGGTATATTAGATTTGTTGTGCAAATGGATGTGTGTAACGTCCAGAAGGAATCGTTTCCGACCCCATAAAGTATATATATTCTTGATCAGCATCAATAGCCGAGTCGATTGAGTCCTGTCTGTCCGTCCGTCCGTCTGTCCGTACCTATTAGAGCATAGTACTCAAAGACTATAAGAGCTAGAGCAACGATGTTTTGGATCGAGACTTTTTTATTTATTTATTTATTAAATTAACAATTATCTTGTAGTATGCTCATATTAAAGTAAAGTAAAGTATTCATTATTTCGAATACCCACTGTACCGACGGTACTTAAAGAATACACACTGTAACACTTTGTTTCAGTGTTTACGTAACAATAAAGTCCCAGACATTCTGGGTGATCGTATTACGATTCACTCAAGAATGCCTCGAGCGACCCAAGTGCAGCGTCAGCATGTTCCCATGACTTGACGGCACTAATATACATGCATACACACATATATCTTCCCTCGCGCTCTCGCTGCCAACAGCGCTGAGCATATACATATTAACATATAAGAGATAAGAACACATAGTTCTGCCGCTCCGCTGCCGGCGTCACTGGCAGCGCAGCTCCGCGGCTTTTGGCTTACAAAAGCCCAAACCACAATTGTAAAAGACAGAACGGAAATCACAATAAAACAGATCGGAGGGTTGAGCCCCAACGATCCAACAAAAAGGATTTGAACATTTCATTTTACATGGCGACCGTGACAGGACTCGATATGTCCTACGCGATGGATCAATCTAAGGATTGAGAAAAAAAAAGAGAGAAATTTTTTCAAAAAAAGTGTTAAAATTTTGAAAGACAAAGAATGGCCGAAAAAAAAAAAAAATATAATACTATGTGATTTTGTTTTAAAAAATCGGACCAAGTCAAAAGAAAATTGGAAAAACTATTGAAACAGTGTTGTCCCCAGTGCCAGTGCCAAGAAAAAAAAAAAACCCAGCAGAAAGCCAAACCAGCCGTTTCGCCAGACCCATGCACGACTGCCGACGATATTACGCACAAACCCATGTTGCATTATAATTTATACCCTTAAATTTGGCGGCTACAATGCGGCCAGGAATATATAATACCCAAGGAGATATAACAGCCCGCGCTACAAAGAGCGTACACGCAATATAAAAACCTGTGCGAAGACCAGCACCGGCCCCACCAGACCCAGCAAGGACCAA
>NW_020825671.1:0-46511 GCF_003286085.1 Drosophila persimilis
AGAAAGACACTAAATAAAAAGAGACAAGCACTTGCAGAAATAACAATACAGGTAAGTAGTAGACTGGAGTGGAGACGACGGAAAAAACAGGTAATAAAAGAGATACTACACTGGAACAAAGACGAGACAAAACAGGTACAATTGATTTACGTTTACAATATTACAATAAACATAACAATTTAAAATAATGTCTATATCTTTTTTTTCTATAATTACAGGGAGGACAAGAAGCATCGGCCGGCATAGCAAAACACAATGCTTGTAAAGACATTGCGTTGCATACCGGCCGACCCTGTCGTCGCCCCTGGTCGTCGAAATTGGCGTCATCCGGAGTCGTCAGAGGTAGCTGCAATTAGCACCTCGTCGTCGTTGTGGCTGTGGCTGCCCTCTTGGAGAACCAGTGGCACTGGCCCGGCCACCAGCTGGGAGCCAGGAGTAGACGGCACACATGTTACTGTGGCGACACGGGTCCGGCCGCCAAAAGTGAAATGGATGTGAGTGTGTGTGTGCGTCGGCAATTGTGGCCCTGATGTAGAGCGAGTGGCACTGGTCCGGCCACCAGCTGTGGGCAATGGCGGTCGATGACACACATAACTCGAACGGCACAGGTCCGGCCGCCCAAGTGTAATGGATGTTTGTGTGTGTGTTGATGTTTTATTTAATTGCTTTGATGGCGGCAGCGTCCGTTGTTAATTTTTGTTGTGGCATGCGAGTGATATGCATTTGTCATTTAATCCATTGCAGTGGCAGAGATGTGTCCAATTAGTACACAGCGTTCCAGGATATCTGGTTGTCAAGATGGTACCTCATGTTGCGGGCGTAGGCCTTAATGTCGTCCATGGAGTCGTCATCTGTCCACATCTCATCGTCATCATTTTCTTCATCCGTTTCAGGATCCGTCTCTGGAATGGCGGCTGGCGTTGGCCCTAACGTTTTTTGTGGTGGCTGTGGAGCTGGGGCAACCACTGTTGCTGCTGCCATTGTTGGTGGATTTTCCGATGTTACTGGAACTGCTGGAGTTGCCGTCACTGCCTGGGATTGGATGAGCGAGGTGAGTAGTGACATCATCGCTTCCAGCCTCTTTTCCAATCGCGTCATCCTGTGCGTATTCTCCAACAGTGCCTGGCTGCAGGATCCCTCGCAAGATTGGCGTTTCGGCTGCATCTTCTGCCGGGAGCGGTTGTTGGCAAGCTGCTGCTGCTGCTGTCGCTGTTGTTGTTGTTCGCGCTGCGGCTGCTGTTGCAGCTGCTGTAGCTGCTGCTGCTGTTGTGCCTGGGAACGGCTCAATGGCTGCTCTGGACGTCGTCGCCCAGTGCGTGGGCCAGAGGCACCAGGCGTCTGTTTTTTTGTATGTATTGGCTGCTGCTGCTTCTGCTTCTGCTGATGTTGTTGTCCTCTTCGTCGCCCAGGAGAGGAGACATTGCATGGCGTCCATGCTGCCTGCTGCTGCTGTCCGCGCCAGGGATTGGCTGGCGTTTGAGCTTGCTGTTGCTGCTGCTGTCGGCGCCCTGGATGTGCTGGTGTTGTTCTTGCTGGTGGTGGCTGCTGCTCTGGCAATGGCTGCAGAAGCGAGCTGCGCTTGCGACGCAACTCCTGCATGGCCACTCGGTGGGACAGTAGGCGGCCCCTTGCTGCCTTGAATGCCGGACATCCCTTGTAGGCGCTGATGTGGGCGCCCTGGCAATTGGCGCATTTAGGGGCGTCTGCCCTTGGCTTGGCACATGCCGTGGACGCGTGGGCACCCGCACACTTCATACAGACGAATGAACGCCTGCAGTAGGTGCGGGTGTGCCCGTATGCCTGACATCTGTGGCACTGGGCTGGGTCCACCGGCTTGGCCTGCCTTTCCACGGTCACCAACTGGTTGCCCAGCTGGGTTAATTGGAGGACATCGTGGTGGCTTTCATCCGGCTTGGGGGCTATCTCCAACTCGAACTGGTCGAGCGGCTGTCCATCGGATCTCCCGTTAATGGCTCTAATAAATATAACATAATAACCCAATTCGGCCATCTGATTTTTTATTAGTTGGGTGCTTGTGGAGTGGTGTAGATCTCGCACGACGATCCGTAGCCCACGGTCACTCTTGTGCTGGTGTGTGTAGTGGCCAGTCATCGCCTCGTTGCCGTCGTCATCGCCCTGGATACGGACACCATGATGAGCTTGGTGTGATAGCTGCTGTTGCCCACCCTCGGGTCATTCTGCAGCTTGTCCAGAATGGGCATAATGTCGGGGACAGCTGGCAGAATGATGGGGGGGGGGGGAATAATTGTCGTTGGTTGGTGCTGTCGCTGCAGCATCCGAATTTGTCTGGCATTGGGCATACTCAGGGAGGGCAGCTGGAGCAGCCCAAAGCCGCCTCCGCTGCTGCTGTGGGTTCCTGTGCCTCAGCTACTAGTTGCATTTGCAGGTGAGTGAGGTAGAACAAGTGGAGCATTGGCAGGAGCAGGGGCAGGGGCAGGGGTGGGGGCAGGGGCATTTTGTGTAATTGTCCGCTGATGTCGTTGCTGGATTGATTGTTGGTGATGGGGATGGTTTTGAATTTGGGGGATATGGGATTTGCTTGCCTGTTGGTTACTTTCCCGGAGTCGTCGTTTGGCCGATGCATAATTGGCATCCAAATTGTCGTCGTCGTCATCGTCATCAAACTCGACAACCATATCATCACTGTCATCATCGTCATCATCATCATCCACCTCGGCGCGGACGCGCTTCAGTGGCGAACGGGCAGCTGCAGCAGAGGTGGATGGGATATCATCGGTATTGGCTGTGTTTGTTGCTATTGGCTGATGTTGTTGTTGTTGTTGATGTGTTTGCTGCTGCTGATGTTCCTCTGGCGGCGGTGGTGGGGGGGGTCCGCCTGCTAACATTGCTGTTAACAGGCATCGTCTGGCTGCCGACGTAATTGCAGTTGTCGTTTTTGTGTTTGATGTCGCTGTTTGTGTGCTGATGTATGTCATCATTGTATTTGTGGTTGTGGTATTGGCTGTGTGCATTGCATTTGGAACCGCTGCTGTGGCCGATCGAGCGGGGTTTGTGCCATGGCTGTGGTTCGAGCTCGAACTCGCTCCCGAACGGGCACTCGAACACGAATCTTTTGTTGGCTGCTGTTCGTGTAGAGGCTGCTCGAGTGCCCTCTCGTACTGTCGCTGGTACGAGGTCGTTACCCGCTCTCTCTTTGCGCTCTCTTTCGCTCCTTGCTGCTTCCGGCTCTCTCCACACGATGCAACGGCATACGGTACATCGATACGTGTATGTGTGTGTTGGAGTGTGGGAAGCGGAATTATTGGCGCGCTCGGTACCGCTAGGCTTGGCTTGGCTTGACATAGCGGTGCTTGACATTGCGGTGCTTTGGCTGACGCCGCTGCCGCTGCCGACGCCGCCAATGCCTCAAGCCGGCGACTACCGCTGCTGCTGCTGCTGATGTTCTGCTGCTGCTGCTGCTGGCGTTCCTGGGTATGGACCGCCTCCACCCAATCGCCGATCTGGAACTGCTCCTGGCTGGTGAGATTGGGAATGGCCGCCCAGCTGTTGGGGCAGGGCAGGTCGGGGATGGGGCTTGTGGCCGGAGTGGCCGTGATGGTGGTGTCGGTATTTGTGGTCCTCACATACCCGGTAATGGTGGCTGGAGCCGGTCCAGAAATTGGAGGAAGTGCCTCCAACCAGGTGGCGGAGTCGGTGGATTGACGTCTCAGTATCGCTGCGTTTGCCACGGCGCCGGTGGTTGCGCTGTCGGCGCTGGCTTCGCCGTCGGCGGCGCTGTCGGAGCTGGCAGTGGAAATGGCTGATTTGGGGCGATCCCTGGCTGTGACGCCGTGTGGTCCTCGTCGTCGTCGTCCTCTTCTGGCAGTGGATCCGCGTGGCATAGCTGCGCTGGATTGGCTTTGGTTGGATTTGGTAATAAAGTTTTTCGACCGACGCGAGTGGAGATTTTGTCAAGTCAGATTGTTCACACAGTTTTTTCGCTTTTTTTTTCCAATATATACCGGCTTTGGGTTGAGGGCTCACAGTGCTCCAACTGGGGAGGAACTGAGAGGCTGGGGTGTGAGCCGCCAGCAACCAAGCGCGTTGCTTTATTAATTTCTGTTTGTGGGCAGTATATGTCTTAATTTAGTAGATGTACATTTTTGTTGTTTGTTTTTTTTTTACAATTTAACTTTAAACGGCACTCAAACACACTAGTACATTTAATGGCACAATAATTTACAAACATATAAACTGCAGCAACGAAACACTTGTAACCTCGACTAGGCCCGCAGTCAGCAGGGGGGGGGGGCAAGGGAAAAAGAGAAAAAGAGAGAGATAAACTTTTCGGCACTTTGACGGAGGGACTAAACCTCAAACACGACTCGACTCCACAACGTTCACGACACGACTTTCCATTTGGATAGAGATCCAGACTCGAGACTCGATTCCACGATCGGGGCAAAAGGCTCCAAAAGTACGAATTGTCAAGAGGGTGTCAAGTGTGTGTGTGTGCGGTGTGAGTCAAAAAGTAAAGTGGGGCCACGCTCAAAAGTATGCTGTCTTTTCTTTGAAATTCTCCCTAACTTAAAATTTGATTTGTAATCCCCTGTGAGTTTGTCAACTTGATGTTTTGTTTGGTTGTAATGCGGTATGTGGTCTTCAGTCCCCTCTACTACCCTTGCCGCCTGCTGAGGGCAGACGACTAGGAATGTATCATGTACATGTGGGCAGGCAGTTCATAGGGAACGTAGTTGATTATGCGAAGACTAGCATTTTTGGCTTAATTTAGGCCGTAGTGGTGGGGTGTGGCGGCAACTGATGCTGATTTGAAGGTCGATTACGAAACCGATAATCAATTGTCAGCACCGTTGCCGCCGAAGTTTTATCACAGATTGTAATAATTTTTTAGTTTTTTTATTTTTTTTTAAATTTTTAATAATTTTTTTACGATAATAACAATGGGGGGGGGGAAGAAGGGGTTAAAGAAATGATATCGAGAATTCAGAAAGTGCAGTGTTGCAACACGTAGTCAATTGAGGAATAGATAAAGAGAAAAGGTAAACAATGCAAGTGCTTTGCGTGGAAAATAAGAGGAAAGACACTAAATAAAAAGAGACAAGCACTTGCAGAAATAACAATACAGGTAAGTAGTAGACTGGAGTGGAGACGACGGAAAAACAGGTAATAAAAGAGATACTACACTGGAACAAAGACGAGACAAAACATGTACAATTGATTTACGTTTACAATATTACAATAAACATAACAATTTAAAATAATGTCTATATCTTTTTTTTCTATAATTACAGGGAGGACAAGAAGCATCGGCCGGCATAGCAAAACACAATGCTTGTAAAGACATTGCGTTGCATACCGGCCGACCCCGTCGTCCCCCCTGGTCGTCGAAATTGGCGTCATCCGAAGTCGTCAGAGGTAGCTGCAATTAGCACCTCGTCGTCGTTGTGGCTGTGGCTGCCCTCTTGGAGAACCAGTGGCACTGGCCCGGCCACCAGCTGGGAGCCAGGAGTAGACGGCACACATGTTACTGTGGCGACACGGGTCCGGCCGCCAAAAGTGAAATGGATGTGAGTGTGTGTGTGCGTCGGCAATTGTGGCCCTGATGTAGAGCGAGTGGCACTGGTCCGGCCACCAGCTGTGGGCAATGGCGGTCGATGACACACATAACTCGAACGGCACAGGTCCGGCCGCCCAAGTGTAATGGATGTTTGTGTGTGTGTTGATGTTTTATTTAATTGCTTTGATGGCGGCAGCGTCCGTTGTTAATTTTTGTTGTGGCATGCGAGTGATATGCATTTGTCATTTAATCCATTGCAGTGGCAGAGATGTGTCCAATTAGTACACAGCGTTCCAGGATATCTGGTTGTCAAGATGGTACCTCATGTTGCGGGCGTAGGCCTTAATGTCGTCCATGGAGTCGTCATCTGTCCACATCTCATCGTCATCATTTTCTTCATCCGTTTCAGGATCCGTCTCTGGAATGGCGGCTGGCGTTGGCCCTAACGTTTTTTGTGGTGGCTGTGGAGCTGGGGCAACCACTGTTGCTGCTGCCATTGTTGGTGGATTTTCCGATGTTACTGGAACTGCTGGAGTTGCCGTCACTGCCTGGGATTGGATGAGCGAGGTGAGTAGTGACATCATCGCTTCCAGCCTCTTTTCCAATCGCGTCATCCTGTGCGTATTCTCCAACAGTGCCTGGCTGCAGGATCCCTCGCAAGATTGGCGTTTCGGCTGCATCTTCTGCCGGGAGCGGTTGTTGGCAAGCTGCTGCTGCTGCTGTCGCTGTTGTTGTTGTTCGCGCTGCGGCTGCTGTTGCAGCTGCTGTAGCTGCTGCTGCTGTTGTGCCTGGGAACGGCTCAATGGCTGCTCTGGACGTCGTCGCCCAGTGCGTGGGCCAGAGGCAGCAGGCGTCTGTTTTTTTGTATGTATTGGCTGCTGCTGCTTCTGCTTCTGCTGATGTTGTTGTCCTCTTCGTCGCCCAGGAGAGGAGACATTGCATGGCGTCCATGCTGCCTGCTGCTGCTGTCCGCGCCAGGGATTGGCTGGCGTTTGAGCTTGCTGTTGCTGCTGCTGTCGGCGCCCTGGATGTGCTGGTGTTGTTCTTGCTGGTGGTGGCTGCTGCTCTGGCAATGGCTGCAGAAGCGAGCTGCGCTTGCGACGCAACTCCTGCATGGCCACTCGGTGGGACAGTAGGCGGCCCCTTGCTGCCTTGAATGCCGGACATCCCTTGTAGGCGCTGATGTGGGCGCCCTGGCAATTGGCGCATTTAGGGGCGTCTGCCCTTGGCTTGGCACATGCCGTGGACGCGTGGGCACCCGCACACTTCATACAGACGAATGAACGCCTGCAGTAGGTGCGGGTGTGCCCGTATGCCTGACATCTGTGGCACTGGGCTGGGTCCACCGGCTTGGCCTGCCTTTCCACGGTCACCAACTGGTTGCCCAGCTGGGTTAATTGGAGGACATCGTGGTGGCTTTCATCCGGCTTGGGGGCTATCTCCAACTCGAACTGGTCGAGCGGCTGTCCATCGGATCTCCCGTTAATGGCTCTAATAAATATAACATAATAACCCAATTCGGCCATCTGATTTTTTATTAGTTGGGTGCTTGTGGAGTGGTGTAGATCTCGCACGACGATCCGTAGCCCACGGTCACTCTTGTGCTGGTGTGTGTAGTGGCCAGTCATCGCCTCGGTGCCGTCGTCATCGCCCTGGATACGGACACCATGATGAGCTTGGTGTGATAGCTGCTGTTGCCCACCCTCGGGTCATTCTGCAGCTTGTCCAGAATGGGCATAATGTCGGGGACAGCTGGCAGAATGATGGGGGGGGGGGAATAATTGTCGTTGGTTGGTGCTGTCGCTGCAGCATCCGAATTTGTCTGGCATTGGGCATACTCAGGGAGGGCAGCTGGAGCAGCCCAACGCCGCCGCCGCTGCTGCTGTGGGTTCCTGTGCCTCAGCTACTAGTTGCATTTGCAGGTGAGTGAGGTAGAACTAGTGGAGCATTGGCAGGAGCAGGGGCAGGGGCAGGGGTGGGGGCAGGGGCATTTTGTGTAATTGTCCGCTGATGTCGTTGCTGGATTGATTGTTGGTGATGGGGATGGTTTTGAATTTGGGGGATATGGGATTTGCTTGCCTGTTGGTTACTTTCCCGGAGTCGTCGTTTGGCCGATGCATGTCGTCCCCCCTGGTCGTCGATATTGGCGTCATCCAAAGTCGTCAGAGGTAGCTGCAATTAGCACCTCGTCGTCGTTGTGGCTGTGGCTGCCCTCTTGGAGAACCAGTGGCACTGGTCCGGCCACCATCTGGGAGCCAGGAGTAGACGGCACACATATTACTGTGGCGACACGGGTCCGGCCGCCAAAGTGAAATGGATGTTTTTTTTTTTTTTTTTATATTCATATACTTATTTATTTGCTCTATAATATTTACAATTTATATTTATCGGACAAGAGTGTGTTGGGACTAGGGGCCCCGCGGACTGCGGTACTGCCGCAAAGCATTGCTTCGCAGTGGCGTGGACTCCTACTCCGTCTGCTCCTTCCGCCTTCTCTCCAAGGACCTAAGCGTTCGCATCACGCTAGAGGCGAACTCCGCGGCCGCTTCCCACACCTTCGGGTCTGCCAGCATCAGCGGCACCAGAGTCTCGGTGCTGACCCTAGACCCTGCTACTGTCTCCAATGTCTGACGCTCGAGGTCAAACCTGTGGCAGTCGAAGAGGACGTGGCGAGCGTCCTCCTCTATGCCTGTGCCACACTCGGGGCACCAGTCCTCTGTCTCGTGGCCGAAGCGCTTGAGCTAGCCGCGGAAGCAGCCATGTCCGCTCAGTGCCTGGGTAAGGTAGAAATCCACCTGGCCGTGCTTCCTTTCAACCCAGCATGCTATGCTTGGGATGAGGGTGTGGGTCCATCGGCCTTTGGGTGAGTGGTCCCATCGAGTCTGCCATCTGTCTATGCTGGTCCTTCTGGCGGCGTCCTTAATTTCTGCTTTGGAGCGTGCCTCGGCTGCACTGTCCGTCATGGCATCATGGATCTCCTTCCTCTCCCTTATCAGCTCCCTGAGCGGGACTTGCCCGGCAATGACTAACGCGGCTTCGTCTGAGATGGTCCGGAACGAGCACGCGATCCTAATGGCGCACAGTCTGTACGTTGCCTCTACTCCTCGCATGTAGCTCCTCACCTTCGCGGCTTCTGCCCACACCGGAGCGGCGTAGAGCATCTGCGACGTCACGACGCTCGTCAGCAGTTTTCTCGTTGCCTGCTTTGGCCCTCTGGTGTTTAGCAGCACCCTGGATAGCGCTCCCGCGGTCCCACCGGCCTTCGTGTGGACGTATTCCAGATGCTCTTTGAAGGAAAGGCGCGTGTCGATGAGGACTCCAAGGTACTTGATGGACCTCTGCGATTCGATCGCGGTCCCACCAATTGTACTCTGGCGGTCTCGACCACTTTACGGCTGGATATCAGGACCGCCTCCGTTTTTTGGGCCGCCAGCTCCAGCCCCTCGACGGCTTGTATGGCGACGTTGGCAAGCTCCTCCACTGCGGCAAGTTCCTTCGCTACCGCCACTATTGCGACGTCGTCAGCGAAGCCCACCAGGTTAGTGTTGGCTGGCATCGGGAGCCGTAGGACCCCGTCGTACATGGCGTTCCAGAGCAGAGGTCCCAAAACGGAGCCCTGCGGGACTCCGGCTGAGACTTCGTATACCCTAGAGCCCTGACATGTGTCCATTGTCAGCACCCTATTGCTGAAATAGCTGCGCGCTATATTCAGTAGGTAGCCCGGGATGTTGAAGGACCTCAGTGCCTCCAGCGTCCGGGTCCAGTCGGCCGAGTTGAAGGCGTTCCTTATGTCCAGTGTCACCACCAGACAATAGGACTTGGTTCCGCCTCTCCACCTGGTCCCAGCAATGGCTTCCTCCGCCGTTTGTACGACCCTCAAGATGGCGTCCAGCGTCGACCTCCCTTTCCTGAACCCGTATTGGTTCTGGGAGAGACCGCCTGCTGCTTCGATGGCTGCGCTCAGCCTCGCACCGATCACCCTTTCGAAGACTTTTCCCATGGAGTCCAGAAGGCAGATGGGCCTGTAGGAAGAGGCCACCCCTGGCGGCTTGCCCGGCTTGGTTAATAGTAGGAGCCGTTGCCTTTTCCACCTCTCGGGGAACGTCCCCTCCTGGAGGCATTTGTTGAAAAGGCCCGCAACTTCCCTCGGGAGTAGAAGAAGTGCCAGCTTCAACGCGCTGTTGGGGATCGCATCCGGACCCGGAGCCTTCCTAGGTATCAGGTTTCTCCCTGCCTGCAACACCTCGGCTTCCGTAACCTCGCAGATGTCGCTTGGGCTATGCTCGAACCGCAGGGAGCTAGGGATCTGCCGTCCTCGAGGAAACAGTACCCTGACTATACACTCCAGTGCCTCTGGATCTGTTGGAGCTTTGCTGCCTGCGTTCAGCCTCTTCACCACCATCCTGTACGCGCCTCCCCAGGGGTCCTCTTCGGCGGCATCACACAGCTTAAGGAAGCATTCCCTCTTGCTGTTCCTTATGGCGGTCTTCAGCTCCTTCCTCGCCACTTTGTAGGACTCGCTGCATCGGGCCAAGCGCGGTGTGCCTCTGGCTCGCTGGAGCAGCCTTCTGGCCCGGTGGCAGGTTCTACGGAGAGCCGCAATCGCTTCGCTCCACCAGAAAACTGGATCCTTGTGCTTCCGGAACGTCCCTCTCGGTAGCATGCTCTGGTCGCAGGCGCCTTCAAGTGCGTCCGCCAATTTGGTCGCCATATCGTTGGCTCCGTCTGCATCGTTTGCAGAGTAGCCCTCAAGGGCGCTTGCGAAGACTTGGGCCCTCAGCGTGTCCTGGCGGTACGCCTTCCCATGCCGGAACGGGGTACCTCTCGATCGGGCAAGGGTGCCCAGGGTGCATAGTATGGCCTCGTGGTCGCTGGCAGTGTATGCGTCGCTGATCCTCCATCGGGCGTGCCGGGCCAGCGTGCTGCTGGCTTAGGTGAGATCGATGATCGACCCTACACCTGCCCTGCTGAAAGTTTGTTGGGACCCTTCGTTCAGAAGGACGACGTCCAGAGAGGCAAAAGCCTCCAGCACCGTGCGGCCTCTGGCGTTTGTACGGGAGGACCCCCATTCCAGGGCCCAGGCGTTGAAGTCGCCTCCGACTACGACGTTGTTCCGTCCTCGCAGATCGCAGCTCAGCTCGTCCATAATGCGGCTGAAAGTCTCCAGTGAGAGGCTGGGTGCCAGGTAGCAGCTGTAGAACCATATGCCGCCTACATACCCTCGGACGAATCCGTCAGCCGACCTGGTGTCGCTCAATTGCGGCGCGTCGACGCCACAGAGCCACAGGGCCGCTTTGCCAGTAAGGTCCGTGGCCCAATCGCTGCTGCTGCCCACCTTATGTGGTTCGCTGAGGAGCGCCACATCAGAGCCAAGCTCGCGCACCGTCTGCGTCAGGAGATCCTGTGCGGCCCTGCAGTGATTCAGGTTGAGTTGAATCAACTGCATGTCGTCCTGGTTTTGCCGACCCCGCTTCGCGTGGCTGGGCAGTTTTTAGTGCCTGCCTGGTGCGTGACCTCCTTCTTTCCAGCTGCTGAGCAGATGAAGCACGCAGGCTCTTTTTTGCATTCGGCAACTTTGTGCCCTTTTTCCCCGCATTTGATGCAGCAGCCACTCCTGTCCACTATACTCTTGCAGTTCCGTGCGATATGCCCGGGTTCCAGGCATCGATAGCACCTTGGGAGTCCATCTCTTTCCCGGATCCTACATATGGTCCAGCCGATCCTCACCTTGCCGCCTTTCAGGACCGCTTGGCCCAGGGAGAAGGGCAAGCTGACCACCGCCAGCTGGGACTCCGCGTATCCGCGGCGCAGACTGCGGACTCTTACTCGACCCTCGTCAATGTTAAATTGGCGAGTTAGAGCGGCACAGATCTCCTGCTCCGTCGCGAGGGAGTCGATGTCCCGTATCTCCAATATGACCACCTTCGAGTCTTCCGTCATTGCTCGCACAGACGCTCCATCGCCGAGGACACGTGCGATGCTGGCCTTCATGCCCTCAGCACTCTCCACGCTGTCTTTTGCAACCTCCAGCAGAAGGTTGCCGTTTGTGGTACGGCGTACCTTGGAGACGCAGCTTCCCAGGTCGGAAAGCTGGTTGTCGTGTCGTCTGGTGACCATTGCCAGAACCTCGCTGTACGACTTCCCGGGGGCCTGAACTATGACCGCGTCTGGGCGAGCGCGGCGCGCTGCTCTCGGCCTCTTGTCCACCACGCTCCATTCGCTGTCCGGGATTCCGGGGCTCTTGGGCTGCCTCATGGCGCTGGTCGTCGCCACATCTCCGCGTGGCCGCAACGGGGCCTTTTTAAGGGTCCTCTTGGTTGCGATAGCTCCTTTTCGCTGCCTTGGGCGCGTAGGTGGGGTTCCCGGCTCCCCCAATGGCCACGGATGGCTGGCTAAGTCTGCGCCACGGTTCGGTTTGCGCTGCGGCATCTTTCCTCCAGACGGTCGTTGTCTGCTGCTCCTTGTCTGCGCTCCGCGTGCTCTGTGAGCATTTCGGGCACAGGCCTTCTACCCGCTGCAGCCTCCTGGCTCGATTGGATGATGTTCGAGTACAGCTCCTTCATGCGCACGAACAGTGCTCTGGTGGCCATGTTGATGTGACGCGTATTTTTGTCCATCATCCTGGTCTGAACCTCATCAAGGATTTTTCCCAGCTCCGAGAGGTTCTCAAGGCAGGTAGCCTCCTGGTGGGCCTTGCTCTTCTTGGGCGGCGTTTGCCTCTGGGAACTTCCCGGGCTGGCTGGGTCCCGAACCCTCTTGGGGGTCTCCCTAGAGTCAAGGTCCCGACTCTGCGCCGCTGCTGCTGGAGATGGAGATGGCTCGGGTGCCGGCGATCGGGCGAGCACGCTACCCTTCCTGAAGGCGAGCTTTTCCTCCTCCTCCATTCCGTTGATTACTTTAGTATTTGAATTTCGAAATTGAAATCTCCCTCCGTTGGCGCGCAAATCCAGCTCTCTCCAACACTCTGGCAGCCCTGGGTCGATCGGGGCTGTCTGGCAGCACCGTCCGTGTGGCAACTCTACGCGACGGCGGACTCTACGTCTGGCGGCGCGGTCAGCTGCTGTGTGTGAAGCTCCGGACGAGAAGAAGAAAGAAGAAAAGTTGAGTGAGAATTCCTTCTTTCCCCTCCACCAACAATGTGGAAAGTGGAAGTGGAAGGCGCACTGGATGGAGCGCACTGATTGTGCCCCTGCAACAGAGCGGGATGCCGGTGGGGCCGGTTTTTATACGCAGTACGTACCGGTGCGACAGCAACCTGCTCTCAAAAGTTTTTCTTCCAGGTAACACGCGCAGCGCGGATGCTGAAAACGGAAAATCAGGAGCCCGTGATTCGAAACAACCGCACTTGAAAACGCTCAACGTCAAACTCACGTGTGTGCGTCGGTAATTGTGGCCCTGATGTAGAGCGAGTGGCACTGGTCCGGCCACCAGCTGTGGGCAATGGTGGACAATGACACACATAACTCGAACGGCACAGGTCCGGCCGCCCAAGTGTAATGGATGTGTGTGTGTGTGTGTGTCTGAATGGCTGGCGTTAAGTATTTTGAGAGCCCTTATTAGTCGTATGTGTGGCTGATGGATTTTTCCTTTTCCAGGACCGTAGGGCCGTAGATCCGGCCACCAGCTCGGGGCAAAAGCAGACACCTCACACAAAATTCGAGCGGCTCGAAGCCAGCCCCCGAATTGGATTGGATGTAGTTGCGTGTGTATCTGCATTTGGGTTTGTAAGCAAACATCAGCGCTCTGCATACTGGCGGCTCTGATCCGGCCGTCAGTTTTTGTTGTTGTGTGAGGCAGATTTTCATTGGTGTTTAGTCTAATGGCTTGTTTTCTTTTTTTTGTTTCAAGTGTGCTCTCTAGTTAGTTTGTGTATCTAGTTAGTTTGTGTTTATCATTAGGTTTGTGTTTTTATTGGCGTTTAAAATTAATCACATTTATTCACATTTATTGGGGAGAAGAAAGTTTGTCGGTAGTATTGGCGGTAGTGGTGGGGGGGAAGGGACTTTTTGTCATGTCAGCGGGGGGCACGGCACAGCACGGCACGGCACACGACAGACAGCACAAGAAGAAAACAGGGCGCAACACAGATAAAACGGAGATGAGATGGCGACACGGCAAAACGACACGAAAAACAATTTTTGGCACGTCCGACGATCGCGACCTCTCGAGCGGGCGGACGAGATGAGAGTGGCCTGGACGAGGTTCATGGTGTAACACTCATATGTCCGCCAACTCCCATGCTCTCCACACTCGAGAGACCCGATCGCCGATCGTCATTTACCGGTGCTCTCACCCCCGGTTCCACTTTCACTCACCCCAATATTGAGTGAGATGAAAATGGTCCGAGGGCAGCAGCACCGACAAGTAGGCAATGAAAAATTGCAATGGCTGTTTGCATTAGTGGCTGTGTGTTTGTTGTTGGCCAATGGCCCGTGTCTTATGTTTCTCTGTGCTTTCTTGTATTGGCTGCTCTGTTGTCAAGGATGGGATGGGATGGGAAGGGGAAAAATGCCTGCTCCCGTATAACCGGCCGGATACTTTATACTTCCGGATCTTACGATCCGGGCGCGTGTAGCTCCGAAGAGACGACCGCATAGCATCTTGTGGGCGGTTGTAATGGCTTTGTTGGGGCGTGTGGCAGAGTGGCGATGGTTGGCAGTGTGAATATTGATCCTGCTCAGCCTCATTTGGTTTTTATTGGCATTTGAAGTGGGTGGGGTGGGGTGGGTGTGGAAATTGGCTGGGCGTATATTGCCGAAGTTGGCGGCCGATAACACACTAGCATTGATAAATGCAATTTAAATTTGAATTGGCTTTTTGTGTGTTATCGGCGCGGTATTTTCCTAATTGGCGTGGTATATTTTGATCATTAATGGCGTTGCCACTTGTCAGGTATTGGGGAATGGGTGATAGTTGGGAAAGAAGGAGAAGAAGAAGAAAGGTAAATATGCTAAAATAAATAACTAAAATTAATTAAATTACATTACAGCTAAGGACAATCTATCTACAATTACTACAAATAAGGACTACAAAACTACAGAGATATGTACAAGGTAAAACAAACAATAATTACAAAACATTTACACAACAATAAACATACTTAAATATCATTTATTTTGTTAACAGGAGGACAACTACAACAAAGCACCGGCCGGCATGGCAAACGCAATGCAGAACATTGCGCCTTTTTTTTTTTAATCTCTAGTTAGGTTTGTGTTTTTATTGGCATTTAAAATATTTATTTATTGGGGAGAAGAAAGTTTGTCGGTAGTATTGGCGGTGGTGGTGGGGGGGAAGGGACTTTTTGTCATGTCAGCGGGGGGCACGGCACAGCACGGCACGGCACACGACAGACAGCACAAAAAGAAAACAGGGCGCAACACAGAAAAAACGGAGATGAGATGGCGACACGGCAAAACGACACGAAAAACGGTGATAACACGTCCGACGATCGCGACCTCTCGAGCGGGCGGACGAGATGAGAGTCTCTATTTTAATGTAGGCGGCGAATAATTCAATTATTATACGTCCGACGATCGCGACCTCTCGAGCGGGCGGACGAGATGAGAGTGGCCTGGTCGAGGTTCATGGTGGAACACTCATATGTCCGCCAACTCCCATGCTCTCCACAATCAAGAGACCCGATCGCCGAACGTTATTTACCGGTGCTCTCACCCCCGGTTCCACTTTCACTCACCCCAATATTGAGTGAGATGAAAATGGTCCGAGGGCAGCAGCACCGACAAGTAGGCAATGAAATTTTGCAATGGCTGTTTGCATTAGTGGCTGTGTGTTTGTTGTTGGCAAATGGCTCATGTCTTATGTTTTCTTTGTGCTGTGTGAATTGGCTGCTCTGTTGTCAAGGATGGGATGGGATGGGAAGGGGAAAAATGCCTGCTCCCGTATAACCGCCCGGATACTTTATACTTCCGGCTCTTACGATCCGGGCGCGTGTAGCTCCGAAGAGACGACCGCATAGCATCTTGTGGGCGGTTGAAATGGCTTTGTTGGGGCGTGTGGCAGAGTGGCGAAGGTTGGCAGTGTAAATTGTAATCCTGCTCAGACTCATTTGGCATTTAGTGGCATTTGAAGTGGGTGGGGGGGGGGGTGGTTGTGGGATTGGCTGGGCATAAATTGCCGAAGTTGGCGACCGATAACACACTGGGCATTGAGAAATGCACTTTAAATTTGAATTGGCTTTTTGTGTGTTATCGGTCATTTTTTGTCTAGTATTTGCGTGGTATTTTTGGTGATACCACATGTCAAGGGGAATATGGGAATGGCAGATAGATGGGGAAGAAGAGGAAAAAGGTAATAAAACTAATTAGAAAACTACTAAAAATATACAATTATCTACAGAAAAACTACATTAATTTACAAAAACTTATTTCTAATATCACAGGCAAGTAATCTAGCTAAAACTATGGACAAACTACATATCTACGGACATGCAAAAACTACAGAAACAACAGGATTGACATCTACAACAAAAACATTGATGCAGACAAGGTAAAATAAACAATAATTGACATACATTTACAACATATAAACATATTAATCATATTTATTTTATTTCTAACAGGAGGACAAACAACAACGGAGCACCGGCGGGCATAACAAACGCAATGCGAACATTACGCTGTATACCGGCCGGCTCTGTTGTCCCCCTGTGTGTTGTTTATTGGCGATGGCTGGATTCATGGTGTTGGCGTGCATCGTGGGCAAAGTTGGAGATGGCGAGCGGCTCTAGTTTCCCGATGTAATTAGATGCGCGTGCACGTCTACGATGCGCACACTCGCCCGCCAGCTTTGCTACTGGCGGAGTTTATTTCCAGCTTTTCTTATTACCATAACTTCGGCAATTTACATTTAAGCTTAACTTACAACAATAATGTTCTTTTGAATTTTTGCGGGCAATTTACATTAACATTAACATCTACAGACATGTTTACATTCTATCAGTATTACAGTCTGGCAGCCCTATTTTGACATTCGCAATAATTGACGTACATTTATACAAGTCATCCTCCTGATTCCTGTATCAATTCTTGGTCTCTGTATGAAGACCACTAATTGCAAAATACCGTTAAAATACCTTTAAAACAGAAACTGTCTAGTTTCTGCATTAATTAGAGCCTAGGATGACAAATATTTTCTCAGTTCTATAACATCCACTTCCCCCAGGGTATTGGAATTGGCAACATTTGTATATGGAATGGGACTCATTTGTTGTGAACCGGCTATTGCCAAATTTATCTTCCGTCGAATATTACAAGCTATATAGATCTCTCAGCTTTGCCCACTTAATTTTATCCCATTTACGAACATATTTTCTACAAGATTAACTACTTTTAATTAATTGTATCTATTGTATTTTGACTAAAACACGGTTTACAAGTTAATGTTGCCCGCAACACTGTATGGAATGAGACTCATTGTTGCCTACCGGTTCAAAGAGAGCTTTTCCCGATTAAGAGAGAGCAAAAAGAGATTTATTATCACCTGAAAAGCTTGTCTCAAAACTTCCAACGGCGAGCCAAATGCTCCGCCAAAGCTTTTGCTACACCAAAGCTTGTTTTCTTCTATTGCTCTCTCTCTCTCTATCTGGTGCTCTCTCTTGTAACAGCTGTTTAAATATGTGCGCGCCATATATTTTCCAATCAGAAACAACGCTTTAAACACTATTGCACTTAAATATAAATCTCGGAAAGGCTCTAACACTCGCATCTCCGCTTATCCACTCTCCCTCCTACTCAGTGAGATCGAGCTATGTCCGAGAAAAAGGCGAGGATATCCTGTATGTTGAACTCCAGATTGATCATGGCTCCCGCATAGCACTTCTGGATACGCTCCTCGAGGTAGTTGTACTGGGCAATGAACTTCTCCTGCATGGCATGCCACACCACCTGCAGCAAATTCTCCTCCTCGCTTAGGTGCTTGTCCACCTTCTTGTACAGGTTCTCCAGGCCCTTCTTTACCTCACGAGCCGGATACTGGGCGATCACCTTCCGCAGCTCCTGTTTGGAGAAGGCCATTTGGTAGCTGATTTCGGTCTCCTTGACGCCCTGGCCCACCTTCAGTTGCACGCCCTCGAAGAATTGCTGAAAGACATCGAAAGGAAAGAGAGAGATCATTTAGAGAGATCATGCGACTGGGGGTCAATGACTGCCGTTCGCTTACATTCAACTTCTCCAGCGGCCTGCTAAAGTACTGAGTCACATACGCTTTAAGCGCATCGTTGTAGCGCGTCTTGGCGTCCTTTTTGAGGGCATCGAGGCCAGGGACCTTGAGCTGGGCCAGCAAGGCGTACATGTGATGGTAGTTCTCCATGCGCACCACCTGCGAGGGCGTCTTTGGGTGCTCCTGCGAATGTAGTCTGATGCCCTCGAAGATAGCGTTGACCAGCTGCAGGTACCACTTCTCCATATCGGTACGACGGTCCGATTTGCGAAAGATCCCCTCCGCCGTCTGCGCGAAGTTCTCAAAGTTCTCTACATAGGGCAGGATGGCCTTGGAGCGTTTATGCAGTTTGGCCTCCCGGATGGATTGCAGCTGCTGCTGCATAAACCGGTCAAAGTTGCGCTTCACCTGCACCAAAGCCGAGGCGAAGGTCATGCTGAGGAAGGAATGTGTGTCCTGGGCGGACATGACGTGCTGCGTTAGTCGCACAAGCACGTACAGGGAGTAGCTAGAAGAGAGTATTATTTAGCAATTGCAAGTGACAGATATTTTCATTCACTCACAAGCTATCCACCCGCTCAAAGCTCTGAATAAACGTGACCAGCTCCGGTTCAAGGCAGCCAAAGAGCCCCATCATCAGCTTCCTTACATCCTCGTTGATCTGGCGATCGATCCGCTTCTGCGGCACCCCCTCCGCTGTAGGCGATGCCGTCAACGCCGCTATTTCAGACTGCGACATGTCCACCGCTTTTTCCATATCCAGAGTGGTCTGCGTGTTCTTTGTCGTTGGACTGATCACATCCATTTGGAAGAAGTTGATGCAGAAAAGCTGCTCCTGCAGGGCGATGGGCTCCAGCTCGGCCAGGACCTTCTCCAGCAGGGCATCGAACCGCACACGGTCCGCGCTCTCCACACCGGGGCCCCACTGATCTCGGTTGATGCCAAGCGTACCGTAGGGAATGGTGGAGACTGCCGACTTACGGGACGAGGTGGACATATCCAGATCCTCGCGAGAGCTGCGCAGCTTCTCCGAGACCTGCATCTTAGCCTAGAAGAGAAGAGGGAAACCATTAAAGCAAAGAATATTTAAAGAGGAAATCGAGTCCTTACCAAGTTAAAGAAATTCCTCACATCCCTGTCATAGATTTTGCTCAGAGAAGCCGTGTATACCTTCATTAGACCATCATAGGTCTTGCGGTCCATGGCCTTTGTCCAGTGCATCAACTCTGTGTAGGGCGTCAGCTCTCGATGAACATTGGAGTGATTGGGCAGTGACAGATCGGTGTTTGTCAGCGGCATATCCCCAATCTCGTTGCCCAGATGGATGAACAGATTGTTCATGAACCGACTGACGGTGGCCGAGAACTTTTGTTTCCACTTCTCAAAGCGCTTTCGCTGATCCTGTACAGCCTCCAGCCGAAGCAGGGCCGGATCAATGTCGCTGTTCATGGCCTGCTGCAGGCACTGCGCCGCAGCAATGGCCACTTTGCGACCAGCCACAGTCTTCAGATCGGGCTCGTCCAGCGCCTGCTGTTGACTGTGCGGCAAGTCCAATTGGCTCTAAGGGATGCAATGATCGGATAAGTCAGATATAGATATACTTTCCTGCAGGTTCTTACGATAACTTTGTTGAGTTCCTTCATTAGTTTGATGTTGTTGTTGTTGGCTATTTCGATCATCGCATTCTTGCCGCCGATCTTCTCCATGGTCTCCTTCACATGCCCCAAGATATCTTCATAGGTGTCCAAGCGAGTTTCGAACTTATCCGCCTCGGATATGGCATTGTCAATGTGCTCCATCATCTTCATCACCTTCTGCTCGGACGCCAGCACACTTTGTATGTTGGCCTGTGCAGAAGACATCCCTTTAGAGAGCATCTGTAATAGAGGACCTCTTTCTACTTACCCCATCCAGATCGTGCAGTTCTCTAGACAATTGCTCTATGAACTGTTCCGCATCTTTGATGGCAAAATCACACTCGGAGAATAGTTTTCCCAGCTCATTGGCCTCCTTGTCAGTCAACGCCGTAAACTCCTGGGCCTCCTCCTCCTCGTCGTCCTCGTCATCGGTGTGCTGGGTCTTCTGGGCTGCACGACCCAGGGCCACCTTCTCCGGCGACTTCTCCGAGAGCCAGGCACTGGGAACGTTGCGAAACTCTGCCCGGGGACCGCGCACGTACTTCTGGATTTGTCTATTGAGGACGGCCAGGAAGTTTTGTCGCTCGTGCAGGTTGAGGGCATACCACTTGTAGAGCTTCTCCAATTGAATGTCGAACTCGTGCGTCTCGAACTGCTCGTTTCGCCCATCGACAGACTTTATCTCGTCCAGCTGCCAGCTGCGCTTCCTCTTGTACTCGGACTCCCGCTGCTCAGATTGCTTGACCAGGCACAAGGTGACCACGGGCACCGGCGGCGCTGTGGTCACCACGCACAGATAGCAGGGCTGCTTGTCTTTCTTCTTGACCACCGTCACCACTGAGAGGAGGCGTTCGCCGGAGGCCAGGAACAACTCCTTCTGCAGTATGTGTTTGATGTTGGCCAAGGCGCCAATGGACAGCATGGCTGGGGAATGTCTCGAGTAGCGCCGGGCAGAGCAATTGCTGCTAGAACCTAATTTACTTAGTGTTTTTGCAAATAATACGCCTCCACAGACATAGAACAGCTGTTCCCAGTAGCGGACTCGTCTATCTGGCACCGCTGTCGGTATTGCACACTTTTGTTGTTTTCGCGGTATCTTTGCGCCTTGACACTACACAGGGCTGCCAGACTACAAAGCCTTATTTTGTAAACAATCCCATTAAGATGAGAACTTAAAACAAGCAGGGCAGAGAGATCTATCCCGCTGTTAATATTCGACGGAATATCAAAAACGATTATATGTATAATCGAACTTCAATTCGTCAGTATATTTACGGTATATTTTTATAATTATACGGTATATTTCTGAGGGTCAGACCGTATATTTGATCGATAAGTCCGCTGGTCACACCTTCAAAAAGTCGTAAGCGAAAAAAAATCACTCGAATTTTAAAACAATTTAAGATTGTTTTTTAACCACGATTAAGACGGTCACACTGGCACCGACTCGTGCGCTCCTGATTTTTAAATAATAAATTCATTATTAAAAATATCAACCAAAAGTTTAATAATAATTGCACTTGATAATAATAGCAAAATACCACCGATCAGACGTATGTCATATCGCGCTTTGCGTGGAAATATCTCGAAATAAACAACAAACCACCAAAAAATACAAATCGCCCTCGGCGAACAAAAACAACAAAAAACGCGGGAACGCAGCAGCACAAACAAAATCTGTAGTCGGCATTTTCATGAAATCAGTTTAAGCACCTGGATCCTGAGAAGCATGGCAAACAGAGGAAAGACAAGGATGGCCACGGAGAAGGCGACTGGAGTTAAAATTCGCACGGAAACGCTGAAGAAAAGGGAAGGAGAAGCTAAATCCGCCATGCGGGTAGGAGTAAAAATGGCGGCAAAAACGGCTCCGCAGCTTTTGGCTTCTAAACCGTTGTGCAAGAAACCAAACTTGTCGACGAACGTGTCGTCAAACATGTCCACGAACACGACAACAAGCATGACATCAAACATCTCTACGACGAAAGAGAGAGAGAAGACTGACGCGGTTTGTGTGGCTTCTGTGAGTACGAATAACGGAAGTAACCGCAAAATCATCGTTAACAAGTATTATGAGGGGCATAAAGGTCCATACATTGTTTGTATCGACAAAATGAGTGCGAATAATGCCAGAATTGCTATAAACCAGTTTGATCTATCCGATCTGCTGCTGAAACAAGGCATTAGCGATATCGAGGAGGTTGCTAGAATGGGCTATGGCAGGTGCAAGATTGTGTGCGGGTCGGCGGAGTGTGCAAACGGGCTAGTGGAAAACAGTGTTTTCGCTGCTCAAGGGTACTCAACCCGAATCTTTAGGCACTTCGTCCAAAAAGCAGGACTAATTTTTGGGATCCCCGGGCACTACTCGGAGGAACAGCTAGCGGAGCTTGTAACCTCAGATATCCCAATTGAGGAGATAGTTCGGATTACGCGAAGGGATAGAGCATCGGGAGAACGTGTACCTACTGGCAGGGTGAAACTCTGGTTCAGAGGAGAGCAGTTACCAACCAAAATCAATTTTCTATATTCTAAAGTAGAAGTGAAACCTTTTGTTCAGCTTAATCAATGTTTCAGGTGTTTTAGGTTTGGCCATCTGGCGCAGCATTGCAAGAGTGGAGCGAAATGTTTCAAATGCGGACAAGATCACAGCAAAGATGTTATCTGCTCAGGGCTGGTCTGTGCTAACTGCAAGGGGGAACATGCTGCCACCCACCCGCAGTGTGAGGCCAGGAAAAAAGCGTTCGCCATTCAAAAGTGTATGACACTGGAAAACCTAACTAGAGCTGAGGTCAGGGCTAGATATCCGATCCTTTTTGATAGAACTGCCCCCAACCCAAGGGATCAAAGGGAATTTCCTAGACCCAGTTGGCAATCTAACCGCCCCCCTGAATCCTTGAATAACAGCTTAGAGTCCGCCAGGGAAATTCATTCTGTCACCTCTTTCGCGGAAGTGACCAAATCCAATAGGGTTGCCGCCCGGAACGCAGAGGCGGCCAAGGCAGCAGCCAACATGGCAGAGTGGAAGAACTCAATAAACTCAGAATACGTCCAATTGAGCGAGAAATTTGTGAGATCTTCATCTGTGGCATCTTCTCTGGCCCAGGATAAGCTAAACGCACTAGGAGCCAAACTCACAGCGTTCCTGATTGATCCAAACAACATCATTAAAGGGGATTCTTTAGCGAATAAATTTATTAAGGAAATTAGAGAATTTGTCAATGCTTCCAACGCAGAACTAGATAGGCGTCAGATTGCCCAAGGGATGGCAGTTGGTTCTCAAAACATCCAACAATGAAGATTCTTCAGCTAAATATTCAAAGTCTGACACACAACAACAACAAACAGCTCCTCTCAATGTTCCTAGACAACAACGCAATAGATATTGCCATCCTCTCAGAGATTTGGGTGTTGAACAACGCGGACTGCAGCATTTTAGAATATAACTTTTTCTGCAGGCCCAGAGTGGACGGCTACGGCGGGGTTGGCATCTACGTCAGGAAAAACATTCAATTCAGCATTTTAAAAATAGAGAACGATTTGGAAATTTTAGGAATAAAAACATTAAACCTCAAGAGCAATTTCAATATTTTTAGCATATATGCACCGCCATCAACAACAGTTTCACAGTTTAAATCGGGCACAAAAAAGTTTTTCGAATTCGCGGCTTCGCTTGACATACCCTCAATAGTGGGCGGGGACTTCAACGCTAGGTCTTCTATCTGGGGAAGTCCGATCTGTGATCGCAAGGGCCGCAGCGTTGAGAATTCCACCCGGGGGGCCGGATTTATCTGCCTAAACGACGGTTCGCCAACCTTCTCCAGGAGCCCATCTCAATTCTCCGCTCCTGACCTTTCTTTTTATACCCGATACTCAAAATGAGTATTGGGGTATATTAGATTTGTGGTAAAAGTGGATGTGTGTAACGTCCAGAAGGAATCGTTTCCGACCCTATAAAGTATATATATTCTTGATCAGCATCAATAGCCGAGTCGATTGAGCCCTGTCTGTCTGTCCGTCCGTCCGTCTGTCCGTCTGTCCGTCCCCTTCAGCGCCTAATGCTCAAAGACTATAAGATCTAGAGCAACGATGTTTTGGATCCAGACTTCTGTGATATGTCACTGCTCCAAAAATATTTCAAAACTTTGCCCCGCCCACTTCCGCCCCCACAAAGGGCGAAAATCTGTGGCATCCACAATTTCGACGATACGAGAAAACTAAAAACGCAGAATCGTAGAAGATGACTATATCTTCTAGAGTGCAAAATCTGAACCAGATCGTATAATTATTACAGCCAGAATCACGAAAACAATTTCACTCTTTCTCGCTCTGTCTCACTCTAACACACAGGTTTCATGGTCGGTTTTGCCAATTGCAAAATATGAGTTCAAGGATCTCAGAACCTATAAAAGCCAGAGCAACCAAATTTGGTATCCACACTCCTGTGATATCGGACCTTGACCGTTTCCTGTCCAAATTTCGCCACACCCCCTTCCGCCCCCGCAAAGGACGAAAATCTGAGGCAACCACAAATCTCAGAGACTATTAAGGCTAGAGTAACCAAATTTGGTGCACACACTCCTTTAAGATGTCACTATAAAACGTATATCTCAGAATTTCGCCCCACCCCCATCCGCCCCCACAAAGGACGAAAATCTGTTGCATCCACAATATTGCAGATTTGTAGTTCGAACGAGGGGGAACGTTGTGAGTTGCTGCGGACACCGCAACTCTACAGTTATACCCGATACTAAGTCAGTATGGCTTTCCTCCGGCAGACGCCGCTAATATTAAACGACACGACAAAGAGTGCGTGCGAGAGAGACAGAAAATCAGTCTGAGCGTGATGTCACGCGCTGCGTAGCCACTGCAAATTGATTTGTTCCTTTTGGCTACAAAAATTATCTGATCTGATCCAGATTCAGCAATCTGATAGATATGGTCGTTATCTATGATTCTGCGTTTTTAGTTTTCTCGAATCTGCAATATTGTGGATGCAACAGATTTTCGTCCTTTGTGTGGGCGGAAGGGGGTGGGGCGAAATTTTGAGATACACGTTTTATAGTGAGATCTAAGAGAAGTGCGGATTCCAAATTTGGTTAATAGTCTTTGAGATTTGTGAATATCCCCAGATTTTCATCCTTTGCGGGGGCGGAAGGGGGTGTGGCGAAATTTTGAAACAAACTCGTCTCGGTCTGATATATTAGGAGTGTGGATACCAAATTTGGTTTCTCTAGCTTTTATAGTCTCTGAGATCTAGGCGCTAATGTTTTACTCTAAGCAAAGCCGCCTATGCTACGTGTGTGTTAGAGATAGACAGGGCGAGAAAAAATGAAATTGTTTTCTTGATGCTGGCTATAATAATAATACGATCCAATTCAGATTCTGCAGTCTAAAAGATATGGTCATTCTCTACGATTCAGCGTTTTTGGTTTTCTCGTATCTTTAAAATTGTGGATGCCACAGATTTTCGCCCTTTGTGGGGGCGGAAGTGGGCGGGGCGAAGTTTTGAAATATTTTTGTAGCAGTGACATATCACAGAAGTCTGGATCCAAAACATCGTTGCTCTAGCTCTTATAGTCTTTGAGCATTAGGCGCTGAAGGGGACGGACAGACGGACAGACGGACAGACGGACGGACGGACAGACGGACAGACAGACATGGCTCAATCGACTCGGCTATTGATGCTGATCAAGAATATATATACTTTATGGGGTCGGAAACGATTCCTTCTGGACGTTACACACATCCACTTTTACCACAAATCTAATATACCCCAATACTCATTTTGAGTATCGGGTATAATTACGAACAGCAACCACTTCCCAATTGTATTATCAGTGCAAGGCCTAAATGTCCCCCTCCAAGGCAAGAAGATCCTTCACAACAGAATAGCCCGGATTCTGGGTGCAAGTGATTTCTCAAATCTGGAGGAGCTCAACGAAAAAGTGAAATCCCTGACCTTAAAAAACACGGTCACATTCCCGAGCAAGAACAAGTACGTTGCTAAGAAATGGTGGAACGAGGAATCGGAAAAACTTTTTCGCGTGCGAAACGCTTGCAGGCAAAAATTCTACCTCACCAAAAAATTGGCTGATGCCAGAGCAACCTTAGAAGCTGACATAAATCTACAAAATCATGTAAAAAAGCTTAGAAAGCGCAACTTTTCCAAGTTTATAGAAGAGGTCTCCTCATCGCCATCCATGTGGAGCAGGGTGAAGAACATAAAAAAATACGGTCATATTAAAAATGTAGGGAACAAATGGACGTACGAAGATGACAAAAACTTTCTTAATATGGTTAAAGCAACCCCATCCACGTCAAACAGTAGGCCCCCTAAGAAAATTCCTGTCCCTTTGTTAGGACCAGACGACCCGGAACCCCTGGAACTGGAAGAATTCCTGGCCTTCCTAAAAACCAGGAACCCCAATTCGGCTAGAGGCCCTGATGGCATCTCGTTCAGGATGCTTCAAACGCTACCAAGTGGGAAAAAACAAGACATTTTTGGAATTATAAATAAAGTATGGCTGAGTGGCGTCATCCCTGAAGTCTGGCGCAGGATAAAAGTGGTACCCATCCCCAAGAAGAATGCAGACCCTAATTCCTTCCAAAACCATAGGCCGATTTGTTTGATTAACACGCTGTTCAAATCCATAGAGGGGTTGATAAAGTTGAAGCTGGACGAGCACATAGCAAACTGTGACCTGCTGCCGGACAGGTCCTATGCCTTCAGGAGAAACAGGTCCACGGCTCTCTGCATCAACGACCTTATCAACAAAGTTCTGGCGCTGAAGGCGAGGGGTTGTCAGGTTGTCGCAGCCTGCCTGGATTTACAAAGAGCGTTCGACTGCGTAAGAGTGGACACACTCGAGCACAGGATGAGGGATATGCGGTTCAATACAAGCCTCACGGCTTGGATCTCCAGCTTCCTTAACAAACGAATCCTCATAAAGGGCAAAAGCGAGGTAGAGGTGAACAGAGGTGTTTGCCAGGGTAGTTGTCTCAGCCCAACCCTTTTTAACCTTTACACAGCCGAACTACATGATATTAACAGTCATAACTGCTTACTGTTTCAGTATGCTGATGACTTTTTCATAGTTTGTTTCCACAAAGACGTATCCATTGCGAAACGGGTGCTGGAAGACAGTATAGATAAGTTCGAGGAAAAATGCAATAGCCTAACCTGTCATTCAATCCGGCGAAGTCTAAAGTGATTTACTTCAACAATCGTAGAACTGCGCTAAATATCTCGCATCAGGGAGTTGAAATCAGACAAGTAGAGCAGATCAAATACCTAGGCAGGACTATCTCAGCAAACAACTCAGCCTCTGGTCACATTGATCTGGCCATCTCGGAATCGAACAGAAATTGTGCGTTTCTCAGATTACTCAGCGGGTGTCACTATGGTGTCAGCCCCAAAAGAGGGCTTATATTTTACAAGGCATTTGTCAGAAGTAGGCTAGAGTACGCGTGCTCATCATTCTGCAACCTGTCCAAATCTGCCTTGGACAAAATCAAATCCCACTGCAACCATCACCTCAGAAAGTCGCTGGGTCTGATAATCTGCACTCCCGTTCCTATCATATACCACATGGCAGGAGAACTTCCCCCGGACTACAGGATGAGATTCCTGGCGGCGAAAGAGTTGGTTAAGGTGTTTGCATTTAATCTCCCAGCAAGTGAAACAGTGTCAGCAAATAGGGATTTAAACACGGGCTACGCTAAGGCATATCGGGAGTTTGGCAGCATAATAGACAGAGTTGAGGTTTTCGAGAACACAGCTTCATTTTGCAATAAAATTAGCTCCGACTTAGAATTTTTCAAGGGCTCTGCACCCAACAAGCACGCTATAGACCAGGCAGGTATCATGCTGCTCCACGGGGAAAAGAAGGATCAGCTGACGAAGGGGGGGTTTTGAAATCTATTACACGGATGGGTCAGTCGCCGATGGGCATTCCAGCGCCGCTTTCCTGCACGATAGGACAGGTTTTTTAGATAGCTATTACACGCACAAAACCCTTTCCTCGTTGTCCGCCGAGCTCCTTGCTATCGAGAAGGCATTGGACCATGCTATTTTGTACAATTTTCCTCGTGTCGCGCTCCTGACAGACAGCAGAAACGGGGCCCTCATTCTGGCGAAGAACATTCAGGATAACTCTATCGCCTACAAAATCAGAGAAAAGATCCAAAAAAATCCACATCTAAGAACTGTAGAGGTTCACTACATTCCCGGACACGCTAACATCCCCCAGAACACTTCAGTCGACGCAGCAGCCAAAGAAGCCCACAGACGAGGAAAATACACAGTGGTTAAATGGAACCTTAAAGACGCTATGTGCGAAATACACAGAATCCTAAAAGCAGAATGGGAGAGAGAATACGCCGAGTTTGCTAGTATCAAGCACCGTGGTTACTGCTCGCTTTTCCCCTCAACATCATCCAAACCGTGGTTCCTAAATAAAACTAAACTTAAAGCCATTGACGCTAAAAGAATCAACAGACAGCTTAGCGGTAACGCATTCGATAGGCACACTCTCACCAAAATGCATGTAGTTCCTAGCAACATATGTGATACATGCGATAGTATCGATAACGCCTCGCATTTAATTTTCAATTGTACAAAGTACAACCACTAACCATACAGTATACTGTATGGTTAGTGGTACAACACAACAAGGCAAAACTTCCCATCTCTAAGAAAATATAATGATATTTACAAATTCTTTGAAAAAGAAAACACCAGCGCGTACCAAACACTAATTGACTTCATCGACAAAACTGATGTAAAGCTATAAACAGCACTCTAACATCTTCTATTCTTTGACTTGGCAATTTCCACCTTCAAAAGGCGGGCGGCCAAATAATCCCACGCTACTCACGGGTAGTTTGGTAACTTAAATCCCAAAAAAAAAAAAAAAAAAAAAACATTTATACAAACAAAGAGATAAGTATTGAACAAATTGCAACATTAATGACATTTATAGACTAATTTAATTCTATTTATTTTCTATTTCAGGTACTGGAGGATCATCGTCGTCGTCTGGAGTAGTCTGGCACAGGGCGCATCCGCCTCAGCGCTGGATGTGCACGTGTGAGTGATGCAGCAGATCGCGCATCTGCGGCATCAGAATTGGCAGAGGCTGGATCCTGGAGTTGGCGTGGATGGTGTTTGGCGAGCGACTCTGGTCCGGCCGCCCACGTTGCTTCTACCTGGAGAAATGGAGATTGACACTGGTCCGGCCAATCGGGGTGCGTTGACCAGTGGAAATGGCCGCAGTGGAGATGGCCGCAAATGAATGCGGATTGGCTGCATCCGAGTGGCTCTGGTCCGGCCACCCAGGATGCACTGTCGATGTGGATGGAGATGGAGCGCTGGCCAGAGTCGAGGGGCGTCCAAATTGGGCCCAACTTGCAACACAATGTTGCGGTTGGTGGCGAGGCAGGTACTGGAGAGGCTGATCTGTGAGTGTATTGACAGGTAAGTGTGACTAGTGGAAGTATTGGCTATTTTGTGTTGATGCGTGAATTGATGTTTTTTTCTTCTTTTAGCGGCAGCCTGGATGTTGTTGGCGACGACGATAGGGTCTTCAAATTTCGCCCATTTGGCAGGAATTGGATGGCGAAATTGACGTGGCACCTGCTGGAGAGGCATCTCTATCGGAGGCGTGGCAGGTACGTATGTTTTGTGTATGTTTGGACCATTTTGTGTTGATGTGTGTATTGATGTTTTTTCTCCTTTTAGCGGCAGCCTGTGGACTGGATGTTGTTGGCGACGGCGATAGGGCCTTCAAATTTCGCCCATTTGTAAGAAAGTGGATGGTGAATTTAGTGAGGCAACTGCTGGAGAGGCAGCTCTACCGGAGGCGTGGCAGGTACGTATGTTTTGTGTGTATTTGGACCATTTTGTGTATATGTGTGTATTGACGTCATTTTGGTTTGTTTTCAGTGGCTGCTCTGGACCTGTGCGGTGGATTGTCAGGAGCGTCGTCAATAAATCCTAAAATGCCGTCCAATTGGCATCAGATGTGTGGTGTTGATGACGGGGCAGCTGCTGGAGGGGCAGATCTGTCGGAGGCGTGGCAGGTACGTGTGATTATTTTGAGTTTTGTCCATATTTTGTTGGTATGCGAATTGACGTCATTTTGTATTATTTCAGTGGCTGCTCTGGACCTGTGCGGTGGATTGTCAGGAGCGTCGTCAATATATTCCAAAATGTCGTCCAATTGGCATAAAATGTGTGGTATTGATGACGGGGCAGCTGCTGGAGGGGCAGATCTGTCGATGGCGTGTCAGGTGAGTACGTATTGGTTATGTTAATGTTTTCCATCTGTTTTTAGTGGCTGCCTCAGGACCGACTTTTGGGCTCATCAAAAGTAGTCGGAGTAGTAGCTATCGTAGTCGTCTATGATATCCGCTATCTCGTCGTCAACTGAATCGTCGTTCGTCCGTACACTGGTCTTCGCCATCGTCGCTGAGTGCTTCGCAGTCCATATCAGAGTCCTCCGATACGGCTGCGGCGTCGGGTTGTGTATTGGCGGCGGGTCTTGTAGGTGTTGGTGCTGCTGCTGGTGTCTGTGTTGGAGGATTGGCCACTGCTGAGCCACTGCCCTTTGCCTCCGTCAGACTTGCAATTAATGTGGTAAGTTCTTGTAGTCGTTTCTCCAAGTTTTCTATTTTAACTGCGTACTCTTTCAGGATTTTCACACACTTGCCATCGCATTGGACGGCTGGCTGCTGCTGATGCTGGGGATTTCTCGGCGTCTGGAAACGATTTGGAGTTGGCTGCACCCGTTGATCGCGCTGGCATTGGCGCCCCTTGGCCTGTGGCTGTGGACCCAAATTGTGTCCGCGCTGCTGCTGTTTTTGTTTTTGTTGCTGCTGTTGCTCATCCCTTAGCTTCTTCTGGAACTTGGCCAAATGGTTTTCGGCCGGATTGGCTTGCGCACCTCGGCTATACAAGGGCCTGCGGGTGTTGGCCGTTGCTGCTGCAGCTGGTGTTGGTGCTGGTGCTGCTTTGGCCCCCTGTCTGCCGCTTGAATGCTGCTGTTGTTGTTGGTGTTGTGGCCGCTTCTTTTGTGATGACTGCTGCTGCTTGGGGGCGTGGATACGGGGCTGCTGTTGTTGGGAAGGACGACGACTGCTCGTCGGCTGTTGTCGTTCTGCCGCGCGTGGCTGCTGCTGCTGCTCAGCATTCCCAGACCGCAACACACTGCTGTAGGAAGGCCTGCCATTGCCTCTGGTGCTTGTGTTTGCTGTCCGCTGTTGTTGTTGCTGGGATTGGGATTGGCGACTCGGCTGCTGAGTTTGCTGCTGGCTGCTGGCGTTGCTGTTGGTACTGCTGCCTTTGCTGCTCAGCGATGAGCCGGTTTGCCCTTAGATGGCTACGAGCCTTTTTGTAGGCGGGACAACCCTTGTAGCAGCTCACGTGCTTGCCGCTACAATTGGCGCATTTGGGATCCTCCTGCCTGGGTTTCCTGCATGCTGTTGTGGGGTGATCTCCTGCACATTTCATGCACTTGTATGGCCGTCTGCAATAGTTTTTTGTGTGCCCAAACTCCTGGCACCGATGGCACTGGGCTGGATCGCGTGGTTTGGCTTGTCTCACTATGGAGACGCATTGATTGGCCAGTTGTTTAATGTCAAGTATTGCCTCGTGGCCGCCATTCGCCTTGGGCTGAATTTCAACCTCAAATATGTTTAGAGGCCTTCCATTAAAACGGTGTTTTAATCCTCGGATAAACCTGGCAGTGTATCCAGCTGCTGGGCGTAGTGTGGTGTAAGTGCCGCACTATTACACGATAGCCCCTTTCGCTGCGCGGCTGGTGTGTATGCAGTTGCGTGCTATCTTCAGCAAGAGTCCACTGTTGGCCATCGATTTCGTCGTGAATTTCCCCACGTTCGGGTTTATTGTCAATTTATTGATTAGGGGTACAATTGCAGGCACCAGGGGCAGGAAGATTGTAGGGACCTTGGTGCTGCGTAATGACGGTTGGACGGGTGTTATGTTTATGCTAATGGCTGGCTCCATCTGTTGACTTTCGAACTCCTCCCTTTGAGGCTCCCTATGTTGAACCTCACTCGGTGTAACCGGAACCTCACTATTTAGCGGTGAGCATATTTGGCCAACATCTGACTCCATCTGCCGGGTCTCGTGATGCAATCGTTTCGCAAACTGACTCTTGAACATGGGCGTGTCAAGTGCCAGGCAGGCAAAGTGGTCGTCATCTGAATCCGTTTCGATCGCCGCGCATCTTCTTTTGAGCGGCGAGCGAAACGAATTTGTTGTCAGGATATCCTTTGCTATAGGGGTAAGGGGCAGGGGCGAGGGCATTTCATTGGCCAGTAGCGGGGAAACGCTAATTAGCCATTCCTTTACCAGCTGTGTTCTGGTACTAGGCCTTGTCTGTGTGTTATGCTCGTCCGCCTGAGTCAGAGTAGGCAGCAAGCATTTTCTGCTTCTGCTAGTATTATTGCTTTCAGCTGTCGTCAAACGTTGTTGCTGTTGCTGGTCATTGTTTTTCTGTATGCCGTTTATGGTTTCGGCATATGTCAATGTGTTTGTTTTTGTTTTGTTATTGGCGTAGGTCAGGCTAGCTTCGTTCTTGTATGTGTTTGTGTTTTGGTTCGGCGGGAGAGAGCAAGCATCTCTCTTTTTGTCATAAGTGTGTGAGTGCATGTTTGGCGGCAAACGCTTTGGGGCTTGATGTGACGCGCCTCCTTTTTGATTGTGCGCCAAGGGTTCGGGCGCTGAGAGAGCGCAAGCGTCGCTCTCTCTGATGCTTGTGTGAGTTGTTTGCTTGTTTTTGTTTTGGCGCGAAAACATATGGGCATAACATTTGTTCTTGTTTTGTTTATGTGCACTTAAATGCTCTTTTGTTAGTGCGAAAGCGCCGCTATTTTTGGAACCCGTTGCACTTTCGCTGGGAGCTATTTTTGTCTGCGTGTTTGTACGTGTCTTTGATGGCGGTTTTTCTTGTATGTTGGCGTCTGTTTTTGGTGGGATTGGCGGGTATTTTCTAACATATAAACCCCTGTCCACGAAACGACGCTCGAACTCCAGCACCGTAGCTCCCAAGGAGCTCAGGGTACTCTCTGGCGAGTCCGTCTCCAACTCAGCCAGATCCGCATCCCCCTCTGAGTCGAACATTGGTTCGAAGAGGGAAGCACTGCGGAGGAGTTCCCTCCCAGGGGCCTGGTCGATATGTTGGTAGCACTATTTTGAGTAACGCACTCACCACCCGCTTCGGCTCTTGCCGAGTTGTCCATAGCATCCATAACATCCATTTTGTTGGTCGTCAGTAATGGAGCAAGTGCGTCCATTTGGTGGCCTGGTCCAGGTACTCAGTAGCTTGCTTTTTCTTCCTCTTTCCTTAGTTGGGTTTATTGGCTTCACTGTTACAGCGCGATCACAGATGATTATATTGCATTATTTGCAATTATTTGGCACATATTGTTAATTTAGTTTCATTTAATTTAGTCCCGGTTGAAACATGTATTTAAAAACATTTAAAGTTCCACATAAAACAACAAAAAACACAAGTCACTTTTTTTTTTCGATGTAATTAGATGCGCGTGCACGCCTACGATGCGCACACTCGCCCGCCAGCTTTGCTACTGGCGGATTTTATTTCTAGCTTTTCTTATTACCATTACTTCGGCAATTTACATTTAAGCTTAACTAACAACAATAATGTTCTTTTGAATTTTTGCGGGCAATTGACATTAACATTAACATCTACAGACATGTTTACATTCTATCAGTCTTACAGTCTGGTAGCCCTATTTTGACATTCGCAATTATTGACGTACATTTATACAAACAAAGAGATGAGTATTGAACAAATTGCAACATTAATGACATTTATAGACTAATTTAATTCTATTTATTTTCTATTTCAGGTACTGGAGGATCATCGTCGTCGTCTGGAGTAGTCTGGCACAGGGCGCATCCGCCTCAGCGCTGGATGTGCACGTGTGAGTGATGCATCAGATCGCGCATCTGCGGCATCAGAATTGGCAGAGGCTGGATCCTGGAGTTGGCGTGGATGGTGTTTGGCGAGCGACTCTGGTCCGGCCGCCCACGTTGCTTCTGCCTGGAGATCTGGGGATTGGCACTGGTCCGGCCAATCAGGGTGCGTTGACCAGTTGACTGCATCCGAGTGGCTCTGGTCCGGCCACCCAGGATGCACTGTCGATGTAGATGGAGATGGCGCGCTGGCCAAGTCATCTGTATTGGCTGGTTGGATTGCTGCTGCTGTTTTGTGATGGTGGTGGCGTGACGTCACGGCCATCGGTTGACGGCAGCGTTGTCGGAGGGGCGTCCAAATTGGGCCCAACTTGCAACACAATGTTGCGGTTGGTGGCGAGGCAGGTACTGGAGAGGCTGATCTGTGAGTGTATTGACAGGTAAGTGTGATTAGTAGAAGTATTGGCTATTTTGTGTTGATGCGTGAATTGATGTTTTTTCTTCTTTTTAGCGGCAGTCTGGATGTTGATGGCGACGGCGATAGGGCCTTCGAATTTCGCACATTTGGCAGGAATTGGATGGCGAAATTGACGTGGCACCTGCTGGAGAGGCAGCTCTATCGGAGGCGTGGCAGGTACGTATGTTTTGTGTGTATTTGGACCATTTTGTGTTGATGTGTGTATTGACGTCATTTTTGGTTTGTTTACAGTGGCTGCTCTGGACCTGTGCGGTGGATAGTCAGGAGCGTCGTCAATATATTCCAAGAATGTCGTCCAATTGTCATCAAATGTGTGGTGTTGATGACGGGGCAACTGCTGGAGGGGCAGATCTGTCGGAGGCGTGGCAGGTTTTTTTTATACCCGATACTCAAAATGAGTATTGGGGTATATTAGATTTGTGGTAAAAGTGGATGTGTGTAACGTCCAGAAGGAATCGTTTCCGACCCTATAAAGTATATATATTCTTGATCAGCATCAATAGCTGAGTCGATTGAGCCCTGTCTGTCTGTCCGTCCGTCCGTCTGTCCGTCCCCTTCAGCGCCTAATGCTCAAAGACTATAAGAGCTAGAACAACGATGTTTTGGATCCAGACTTCTGTGATATGTCACTGCTCCAAAAATATTTCAAAACTTTGCCCCGCCCACTTCCGCCCCCACAAAGGGCGAAAATCTGTGGCATCCACAATTTCGACGATACGAGAAAACTAAAATCGCAGAATCGTAGAAGATGACTATATCTTATAGAGTGCAAAATCTGAACCAGATCGTATAATTATTATAGCCAGAATCACGAAAACAATTTCACTCTTTCTCGCTCTGTCTCACTCTAACACACAGGTTTCATGGTCGGTTTTGCCAATTGCAAAATATGAGTTCAAGGATCTCAGAACCTATAAAAGCCAGAGCAACCAAATTTGGTATCCACACTCCTGTGATATCGAACCTTGACCGTTTCATGTCCAAATTTCGCCACACCCTCTTCCGCCCCCGCAAAGGACGAAAATCTGAGGCAACCACAAATCTCAGAGACTATTAAAGCTAGAGTAACCAAATTTGGTACACACACTCCTTTAAGATGTCACTATAAAACGTATATCTCAGAATTTCGCCCCACCCCCATCCGCCCCCACAAAGGACGAAAATCTGTTGCATCCACAATATTGCAGATTTGAGAAAACTAAAAACGCAGAATCATAGATAATGACCATATCTATTAGATTGCTGAATCTGGATCAGATCAGATCATTTTTATAGCCAAAAGGAACAAATCAATTTGCAGTGGCTACGCAGCGCCCGACGTCACGCTCAGACTGATTTTCTGTCTCTCTCGCACGCACTCTTTGTCGTGTCGTTAAATATTAGCGGCGTCTGCCGGAGGAGAGCCATACTGACTTAGTATCGGGTATAACCGTAGAGTTGCGGTGTCCGCAGCAACTCACAACGTTCCCCCTCGTTTTTTTTAATTTTTGCGGGCAATTGACATTAACATGGTTCTAACAGACGTTTGACATGGAACATAAATTAACATCTGGCAGCCCTAATTTGTCATTCACAAGAATTGACGTACATTAATAGAAACAGGTGGTCACAAAGAGATAAGTATTGGACAAATTGCAACATTAATGACATTTATAGACTATTTTAATTCTATGTATTTTCTATTTCAGGTACTGGAGGAACATCGTCGTCGTCTGGAGCAGAGTGGATGGCACAGGGCGCATCCGCCTCAGCGCTGGATGTGCACATGTGATTGATGCAGCAGAACACGCATCTGCGGCATCGGAATTGGCGGAGACTTGAACTTGGAGTTGGCGTGCACGGTGATGGTAAATAGCGAGCGACTCTGGTCCGGCCGCCCACGTTGCTTCTGCCTGGAGATCTGGAGATTGGCACTGGTCCGGCCAACCGAGATGCGTCGACCAACAGAATTGGCTGAGGACGAACGTGATTTGGCTGCATCCGAGTGGCTGCTGGTCCGGACACCCAGGATGCACTGTCGATGGAGATGTCGCTCTGGCCAGTGTCATCTGTAGTGGCTGGCCTCGTCGTTGGATTGCTGCCGTTTTGTGATGATGGCGTGACGTCACGGCCATCAGTTGGCGGCAGCATAATCGGAGCCTCCATATTAAGCACAACTTGCAACAAAATGTTGCGGTTAGTGGCGAGGCAGCTTCTGGAGAGGCTGATCTGTGTAGTGGCAGGTAAGTGTGATTAGTGAGCGTATTGGCAATTTGGTGTTGATGCGTGAATTGATGATTTTTCTTCTTTTTTCAGTGGCAGCCTGTGGACCTGGATGTTGTTTTCGTTGTTATGTGAGTTAATGTTTTCCATCTGTTTGTAGTGGCTGCCTCAGGACCGACTTTTGGGCTCATCAATAGACGTTGTCAGAGTAGAAGCTACCGTAGGCGTCTATGATCTCCACTGGTCGTCGCCATCGTCACTGAGTGCTTCGCAGTCCATATCAGAGACGTCCGATACGGCTGCGGCGTCAGATTGAGTGTTGGCGGCAGAACGTGTAGGAGTTGGTGCCGCTGCTGCTGCTGGTGTCTGTGATGGCGGATTGGCCACTGCTGAGCCACTGCCCTTTGCTTCAGTCAGGTTTGTAATTAGTGTGGTGAGTTCTTGCAGTCTTTTCTCTAGATTTTCAATTTTATTGGCATACTCTTTTAGCATTTCCACACACTTGCCATCGCATTGGGCGGCTGGCTGCTGCTGGGGATTACTCGGTGTCTGCTGTGGCTGGGATTGATGGCTGCGATGCTGGTGCTGCTGCTAATGCTGCCGGCCCAAATTGTGATCGCGCTTCTGTTGTTGCTGAATGTGGAGTGTCTGCTTTTGTTGTTTCTGCTGCTCGTCCCTGACCTTCTGCTGGACCTTGACCAGGTTGTTTTCAGCCGGATTGGCTTGAGCTCCACGGCTAGCGGGTGTTGGGCGTTGCTGCTGCTGCTGGTGTTAGTGCTGCTGGTTTCGCCCCCTGTTTGCCGCTTGAATGCTGCTGCTGTTGGTGTTCTGGCCGGATCTTTTGAGATGGCTGCTGCTGTTTAGGAGCGTGGGTATGAGGCTGCTGTTGCTGGGGAGGACGACGACTACTCTGCGGCTGTTGCCGTTCTGCCGCGCGTGGCTGCTGCTGCTGCTCAGCATTCCCAGACCGCACCACTCGGTTGTAGGAAGGCCTGCCATTGCCTCTGGTGCTTGTGTTTGCTGGTTGGTGTTGATGGTGGTGGGATTGGCGGTTCGGCTGCTGCGTTTGTGGATGTTGGTCTTCGATTGGCTGCTGTGGCTGCTGGCGTTGCTGTTGGTAATGCTGCTGACGCTGCTCAGCAATGAGTCGATTCGCCCTCAATTTACCTCGAGCCATTTTAAATTCGTCGCATCCTTTATAGCAGCTGACATCAGAGCCACTGCAGTTGGCGCATTTCGGGGCTACATTCCTTGGCTTACGGCATGCCGTAGTGGGGTGCTCCGCCGCGGACTTCATGCAACGGTAAGGCCGTCTGCAGTAGTTCTTCGTGTGCCCAAATACCTGGCAACGATGACATTGGGCTGGGTCTCGCGGCTTAGATTGTCGATCGCAAAGCGTTGACTGGACATTTGTTTTACTGTCAGGATCCCCTCATGACCGCCGTCCTTCATGGGCTCCGCTGTATCTGTTTTTCACCACTCGGATGAACCGAGTGGTATACCCCAGCTGCTTAAGCTCCTCTGTTACCCAGTCGCATGGTGTGGAGTGGTGCAGATTTCGGATGACCACCCTGAACCCCTTGGCGCTACGAGGCTGGTGGGTGTGGAGGTGAATGTCTTCATCAGCAAGGGCGTTCAGGATTGCGTTGTGAGTGTCCATGTCCACGGATTGGACTCTGAGCCCACCATTGGCCATGGCTTTGGTCGAGAATTTCCCTATCTTTTGGGTTGCTGTTGAGCTTATTGATAAGGGGGACTTCCGTCACCAGGGGCAGGAAGAGTGAAGGGGCCCTGGTGTCAGGTAATGGTAGTGGTCCGGGCATTGCAAGCAGATTGGCTGGTTGCTGATGCTGTTGATGTTGATATTGTTGTTGCTGTGGCTGTGGGCGTTCGGTCTCCGTCTCCATCTATTGCTGTTGCTGTTCCCTCTGCTGCTCATTTGCGGGTGGCGAGCTTCTTTGGACTGAAACAGGCGCCGGCTCTTGCTCAGTTTGGAGCTCAAGCTGGCGGGCCTCCTGGTGCAGTCTTTTGGCAAAGCCGCTTTTGAATAGCGGCGTTGCTATTGGCAGAAATGTAATTTCTTCATCATCTGTATCCGTATCGATCGCCGTGCATCTCCGTTTGAGCGGCGATCGATAGGATGAGTCCGTTATTTGCTCCTTTGTTAAGGGGGTCAGTGGCAGGAGCATAGGGTGCTCATTACCCATTAGCGGGGGCACACAGGTAAGCCATTCGTTTACCAATTTTGAGTTGGTATTAAGCCTTGTCGGTGTAATTTGTACGTCTGCTTGTGTCATTATGGGTAATAAGCATTTTCTGCTCCGTCTAGTATTGGCTTCAAGTGTCGTCAATTGTTGTTGTTTATATTTGTCATTTCTTTGCTGCTGCTGCTGCTGCTGGTCATTTGTTGTTTTTGCATGCCGATTTGAGGTTCGGAGTCGGTCAATGTATTGGTGTTGGTGTAGGTCTGGCAGCTGGCTTTGTTATTGTTATTGTTTTTGTTTGTGTTACGTTTTGCGTTCTGCTTCTGGTTAGTCGGGGAGAGAGGGAGAGCATCTCTCTTTTTGGCTTGTGTGAATGTTTGTTGGGCTTTAGAGTAGCGGCTGCCTGGATTTGAGTGCAATGCCTGGTCGCTGGCTGTTTGGCGCGAACTCAAAGGGGCTTGGCACTTGTTGTTGTGCGAATTGATGTGCTCGTTAGTAAGAGCGAGAGTGCCGCTATTTCGGCCTGCCTTCGCGGTTTTTGGCGGCGTCCCTGCCTGACTGTGTGTTAGTGTGTGGGTGATGACGTCATTTCTGGCTAGGATTGGCGGCTTAATTTGATCGCGGAGGCCCCTGTCCCTGAAGCGTCGGTCGAATTCGATCACCGTCCTCTCGAGTGAGCTCACTGGGGAGTCCATCTCCGCCAGCTTCGCATCCCCCTCGGAGTCGAGCATCGACTCGTAGTGGGACCGACCATGGGGTTTGGTGGACACATCAGGGTCAGAGGAATGGGACACGCACTCACCGCCCTCGGCAGATGTCTGTGTAGCCGGATTGTCCATGGGGAGCGTCGTCAGATTTGGAGCAACTGCATACTGGCCTGGTCCAGTGGCGTCAATTGAGATGGTTTTCCTCATCTTTATGGTCTGCTGCTTGGTTCTGCTGCGTGGTCGAGATGGGAAAAAATGGCTTCCACTTCCACTGGCGTCGGCTTTATATTGTTTGTTATATTGTTTTGTATTGGCACAATTGTTTATTAATTAATGTTCTTAGTCCCGATCAACATATATTTATCCACGCACAATGCCCGACAAAACACAAAACAAACGAGGGGGAACGTTGTGAGTTGCTGCGGACACCGCAACTCTACAGTTATACCCGATACTAAGTCAGAATGGCTCTCCTCCGCCAGACGGCGCTAATATTAAATGACACGACAAAGAGTGCGTGCGAGAGAGACAGAAAATCAGTCTGAGCGTGACGTCGGGCGCTGCGTAGCCACTGCAAATTGATTTGTTCCTTATGGCTATAAAAATGATCTGATCTGATCCAGATTCAGCAATCTGATAGATATGGTCATTATCTATGATTCTGCGATTCTGTTTTCTCTTCTGTTTGATTTAGTTTTCTCAAAACTGCAATATTGTGGATGCAACAGATTTTCGTCCTTTGTGGGGGCGGAAGGGGGTTTGGCTAAATTTTGAGATATACGTTTTATAGTGAGATCCAACAGGAGTGCGGATACTAAATTTGGTTACTCTAGCTTTAATAGTCTCTGAGATTTGTGAATATCCCCAGATTTGCATCCCTTGCGGGGGCGGAAGGGGGTGTGGCGAAGTTTTGAAACAAACTCGTTTCGGTCCGATATATTAGGAGTGTGGATACCAAATTTGGTTGCACTAGCTTTTATAGTCTCTGAGATCTAGGCGCTAATGTTTTACTCTAAGCAAAGCCGCCTATGCTACGTGTGTGTTAGAGAGAGACAGGGCGAGAAAAAATGAAATTGTTTTCTTGATGCTGGCTATAATAATAATACGATCCAATTCAGATTCTGCAGTCTAAAAGTTATGGTCATTCTCTACGATTCTGCGATTTGGTTTTATCGTATCTTTAAAAATGTGGATGCCACAGATTTTCGTCCTTTGTGGGGGCGAAAGTGGGCGGGGCAAGGTTTTGAAATATTTTTGTAGCAGTGACATATCACAGAAGTCTGGATCCAAAACATCGTTGCTCTAGCTCTTATAGTCTTTGAGCATTAGGCGCTGAAGGGGACGGACAGACGGACGGACGGACAGACGGACAGACAGACATGGCTCAATCGACTCGGCTATTGATGCTGATCAAGAGTATATATACTTTATGGGGTCGGAAACGATTCCTTCTGGACGTTACACACATCCACTTTTACCACAAATCTAATATACCCCAATACTCATTTTGAGTATCGGGTATAATTACCAATACGTACCTAAAACGTACTCACCTGACACGCCATCGACAGAGCTACCCCACCAGCAGTTGCCACGACAAATAGATCATACATTTGCTGCTAATTTGACGAAATTTTTAGAGTATATTGACGACGCTCCTGACAATACATCGCACAGATCCAAAGAAGCCACTGAAATAAAACTATATTACGTCAATTCGCATACCAACAAAATATGGACAAAACTCACAATAATCACACGAACCTGCCACGTTTCCGACAGATCTGCCACTCCAGCAGCTGCCCCGTCATCAACACCAGACATTTGATGCCAGTTGGATTTTAGGATTTATTGACGACGCTCCTGACAATCCACTGCACAAGTCCACAGCAGCCACTGTAAACAAACCAAAAATGTCGTCAATACACACATCAACACAAAATGGTCAAAACTTACACAATACATACGTACCTGCCACGCCTCCGACAGAGCTGCCTCTCCAGCAGTTGCCACACCAAATTCACCATCCACTTTCTGCCAATTGGACGAAGTTTGGGGACTCGTGGATGACGCCTCTGCAATTCAACACAAAATTCCGAGCAGCCACTGTAAATAAACAAAACGAGGGGGAACGTTGTGAGTTGCTGCGGACACCGCAACTCTACAGTTATACCCGATACTAAGTCAGTATGGCTCTCCTCCGGCAGACGGCGGTAATACTAAACGACACGACAAAGAGTGCGTGCGAGAGAGACAGAAAATCAGTCTGAGCGTGACGTCGGGCGCTGGGTAGCCACTGAAAATTGTTTTTTTTTCTTTTCGGCTATAAAAATTATCCTATCTGATCCAACTTCAGCAGTGGATAGATATGGTCATTCTCTATGATTCTGCGTTTTTAGTTTTCTCGAATCTGCAATATTGTGGATGCAACAGATTCTCGTCCTTTGTGGGGGCGGAAGGGGGTGGGGCGAAATTCTGAGATATACGTTTTATAGTGAGATCTAACAGAAGTGCGGATACCAAATTTGGTTACTCTAGCCTTAATAGTCTCTGAGATTTGTGTTTGCCCAAGATTTTCGTCCTTTGCGGGGGCGGAAGGGGGTGTGGCGAAATTTTGAAACAAACTCGTCTCGGTCCGATATATTAGGAGTGTGGATACCAAATTTGGTTGCTCTATCTTTTATAGTCTCTGGGATCTAGGCGCTAATGTTTTCTCTAAGCAAAGCCGCCTATGCTACATGTGTGTTAGAGAGAGACAGGGCGAGAAAAAATGAAATTGTTTTCTTGATGCTGGCTATAATAATAATACGATCCAATTCAGATTCTGCAGTCTAAAAGATATGGTCATTCTCTACGATTCAGCGTTTTTGGTTTTCTCGTATCTTTAAAATTGTGGATGCCACAGATTTTCGCCCTTTAATTTGGAAAAAAAAGACTTGTGTTTTTATACCCGATACTCAAAATGAGTATTGGGGTATATTAGATTTGTGGTGAAAGTGGATGTGTGTAACGTCCAGAAGGAATCGTTTCCGACCCTATAAAGTATATATATTCTTGATCAGCATCAATAGCCGAGTCGATTGAGCCATGTCTGTCTGTCCGTCCGTCCGTCTGTCCGTCTGTCCGTCCCCTTCAGCGCCTAATGCTCAAAGACTATAAAAGCTAGAGCAACGATGTTTTGGATCCAGACTTCTGTGATATGTCACTGCTACAAAAATATTTCAAAACTTTGCCCCGCCCACTTCCGCCCCCACAAAGGGCGAAAATCTGTGGCATCCACAATTTCGACGATACGAGAAAACTAAAAACGCAGAATCGTAGAAGATGACTATATCTTCTAGAGTGCAAAATCTGAACCAGATCGTATAATTATTACAGCCAGAATCACGAAAACAATTTCACTCTTTCTCGCTCTGTCTCACTCTAACACACAGGTTTCATGGTCGGTTTTGCCAATTGCAAAATATGACTTCAAGGATCTCAGAACCTATAAAAGCCAGAGCAACCAAATTTGGTATCCACACTCCTGTGATATCGGACCTTGACCGTTTCATGTCCAAATTTCGCCCCACCCCCTTCCGCCCCCGCAAAGGACGAAAATCTGAGGCAACCCCAAATCTCAGAGACTATTAAGGCTAGAGTAACCAAATTTGGTACACACACTCCTTTAAGATGTCACTATAAAACGTATATCTCAGAATTTCGCCCCACCCCCTTCCGCCCCCACAAAGGACGAGAATCTGTTGCATCCACAATATTGCAGATTTGAGAAAACTAAAAACGCAGAATCATAGATAACGACCATATCTATCAGATTGCTGAATCTGGATCAGATCAGATCATTTTTATAGCCAAAGGAAACAAATCAATTTGCAGTGGCTACGCAGCGCGTGACGTCACGCTCAGACTGATTTTCTGTCTCTCTCGCACGCACTCTTTGTCGTGTCGTTTAATATTAGCGGCGTCTGCCGGAGGAGAGCCATACTGACTTAGTATCGGGTATAACTGTAGAGTTGCGGTGTCCGCAGCAACTCACAACGTTCCCCCTCGTTTTTTTAATTTTTGCGGGCAATTGACATTAACATGGTTCTAACAGACGTTTGACATGGAACATAAATTAACATCTGGCAGTCCTAATTTGTCATTCACAAGAATTGACGTACATTAATAGAAACAGGTGGTCACAAAGAGATAAGTATTGGACAAATTGCAACATTAATGACATTAATAGACTATTTTAATTCTATTTATTTTCTATTCCAGGTACTAGAGGAACATCGTCGTCGTCTGGAGCAGAGTGGATGGCACAGGGCGCATCCGCCGCAGCGGATGATGCAGCATCTGCGGCATCGGAATTGGCGGAGACTTGAACTTGGAGTTGGCGTGCACGGTGATGGTAAATAGCGAGCTACTCTGCTCCGGCTGCCCACGTTGCTTCTGCCTGGAGATCTGGAGATTGGCACTGGTCCGGCCAACCGAGATGCGTCGACCAACAGAATTGGCTGAGGACGAACGTGATTTGGCTGCATCCGAGTGGCTGCTGGTCCGGAAACCCAGGATGCACTGTCGATGGAGATGGCCCTCTGGTCAGTGTCATCTGTAGTGGCTGGCCTCGTCGTTGGATTGCTGCCGTTTTGTGATGATGGCGTGACGTCACGGCTATCAGTTGGCGGCAGCATAATCGGAGCCTCCAGATTGGTCACAACTTGCAACAAAATGTTGCGGTTAGTGGCGAGGCAGCTTCTGGAGAGGTTGATCTGTGTAGTGGCAGGTAAGTGTGATTAGTGAGAGTATTGGCTATTTTGTGTTGATGCGTGAATTGATGATTTTTCTTCTTTTTTCAGTGGCAGCCTGTGGACCTGGATGTTGTTGGCGACGGCGATATGGACTCCAAATTTCGCCCATTTGGCAGGAAAAGGGTGGCGAAATTGACGAGGCAGCTGCTGGAGGGGCAGCTCTGTCGGTGGACTGGCAGGTAAGTATGTTTTATGTGTGTTTTGACCATTTTGCGTAGATGTGCGAATTGACGTTTTTTATTTATTTACAGTGGCTGCTCGGAATTTTGTGTTGAATGGGAGAGGCGTCATCCACGAGTCCTCAAACTTCGTCCAATTGGCAGAAAGTGGATGGTGAATTTGGTGTGGCAACTGCTGGAGAGGCAGCTCTGTCGGAGGCGTGGCAGGTACGTGTGATTATTGTGAGTTTAGTCTATATCAATGCCCTTGCTTCTGGTGCTTGTGTTTGCTGTCTGTTGTTGTTGCTGGGATTGGCGGTTCGGCTGCTGCGTTTGTGGACGTTGGTATTCGGTTGGCTGCTGTGGCTGCTGGCGTTGCTGTTGGTAATGCTGCTGACGCTGCTCAGCAATGAGTTGATTCGCCCTCAATTTACCTCGAGCCTTTTTAAATTCGTCGCATCCTTTATAGCAGCTGACATGAAGGCCACTGCAGTTGGCGCATTTCGGGGCTACATTCCTTGGCTTTCGGCATGCCGTAGTGGGGTGCTCCGCCGCGGTAGTTCTTCGTGTGCCCAAATGCCTGGCAACGATGACATTGGGCTGGGTCTCGCGGCATAGATTGTCGCTCGATCGCAAAGCGTTGGCTGGACATTTGTTTTACTGTCAGGATCCCCTCATGACCGCTGTCCTTCATGGGCTCCGCTGTATCTGTTTTTCACCACTCGGATGAACCGAGTGGTATACCCCAGCTGCTTAAGCTCCTCTGTTACCCAGTCGCATGGTGTGGAGTGGTGCAGATTTCGGATGACCAACCTGAACCCCTTGGCGCTACGAGGCTGGTGGGTGTGGAGCTGAATGTCTTCATCAGCAAGGGCGTTCAGGATTGGACTCTGAGCCCACCATTGGCCATGGCTTTGGTCAAGAATTTCACTATCTTTTGGGTTGCTGTTGAGCTTATTGATAAGGGAGACTATTTCCGGCACCAGGGGCAGGAAGAGTGAAGGGGCCCTGGTGTCAGTTAATGGTAGTGGTCCGGGCATTGCAAGCAGATTGGCTGGTTGCTGATGCTGTTGTTGTTGATATTGTTGTTGCTGCGGCTGTGGGCGTTCGGTCTCCGTCTCCATCTGTTGCTGTTGCTGTTCCCTCTGCTGCTCATTTGCTTTTGAATAGCGGCGTTGCTATTGGCAGAAATGTAATTTTTTCATCATCTGTATCCGTATCGATCGCCGTGCATCTCCGTTTGAGAGGCGATCGATAGGATGAGTCCGTTATTTGCTCCTTGTTAAGGGGGTCAGTGGCAGGGGCATAGGGTGCTCATTACCCATTAGCGGGGGCACACAGGTAAGCCATTCGTTTACCAATTTTGAGTTGGTATTAAGCCTTGTCGGTGTAATTTGTACGTCCGCTTGTGTCATTATGGGTAATAAGAATTTTCTGTGTCGTCAATTGTTGTTGTTTATATTTGTCATATCTTTGTTGTTTTTGCATGCCGATTTGAGGTTCGGCGTCGGTCAATGTATTGGTGTTGGTGTAGGTCTGGCAGCTGGCTTTGTTATTATACCCGATACTCAAAATGAGTATTGGGGTATATTAGATTTGTGGTAAAAGTGGATGTGTGTAACGTCCAGAAGGAATCGTTTCCGACCCTATAAAGTATATATATTCTTGATCAGCATCAATAGCCGAGTCGATTGAGCCATGTCTGTCTGTCCGTCCGTCCGTCTGTCCGTCTGTCCGTCCGTCCGTCTGTCCGTCTGTCCGTCCCCTTCAGCGCCTAATGCTCAAAGACTATAAGAGCTAGAGCAACGATGTTTTGGATCCAGACTTCTGTGATATGTCACTGCTCCAGAAATATTTCAAAACTTTGCCCCGCCCACTTCCGCCCCCACAAAGGGCGAAAATCTGTGGCATCCACAATTTCGACGATACGAGAAAACTAAAAACGCAGAATCGTAGAAGATGACTATATCTTCTAGAGTGCAAAATCTGAACCAGATCGTATAATTATTACAGCCAGAATCACGAAAACAATTTCACTCTTTCTCGCTCTGTCTCACTCTAACACACAGGTTTCATGGTCGGTTTTGCCAATTGCAAAATATGAGTTCAAGGATCTCAGAACCTATAAAAGCCAGAGCAACCAAATTTGGTATCCACACTCCTGTGATATCGGACCTTGACCGTTTCATGTCCAAATTTCGCCACACCCCCTTCCGCCCCCGCAAAGGACGAAAATCTGAGGCAACCCCAAATCTCAGAGACTATTAAGGCTAGAGTAACCAAAATTGGTACACACACTCCTTTAAGATGTCACTATAAAACGTATATCTCAGAATTTCGCCCCACCCCCTTCCGCCCCCACAAAGGACGAGAATCTGTTGCATCCACAATATTGCAGATTCGAGAAAACTAAAAACGCAGAATCATAGATAATGACCATATCTATTAGATTGCTGAATCTGGATCAGATCAGATCATTTTATAGCCAAAAGGAACAAATCAATTTGCAGTGGCTACGCAGCGCCCGACGTCACGCTCAGACTGATTTTCTGTCTCTCTCGCACGCACTCTTTGTCGTGTCGTTAAATATAGCGGCGTCTGCCGGAGGAGAGCCATACTGACTTAGTATCGGGTATAACCGTAGAGTTGC